>NC_083714.1:68505860-68808890 GCF_033118175.1 Dama dama | reverse complement strand
ACTTTGGACATAAGCAGACAATATAGCAAAGAACCCCAAACTACCATTCATCTAGTTTTATGAGTGTCTTATGATGGTGAATACAAGCAAAGAAGTGACTGCCTGGCACTGAAGGATAAGCTTTCCATAAAAAAAAAAAAAAAAACAGTTTCTGTAGATAGGGCATTTGACAATATAAAAGTCAAAAGATTTCATGTTTTATCTATCCTCAATGAACAATTTGGAACAATTAATCCTAAATGCTTCAGCTTCAGACTAGCATTTTCTACGGTGCTTTCTCAAATATGGTCCCACAGTAATATTTACTTTTCTCACCAAAACATTCTTGAATAGTATTTTGAGGCTGTCTTAACTTATATGAGTGTGAAATGAGACTAAAAAGTGAATTTGGAAATAAAATATCTGTTGATTGATAAGGTGCCAACCAGAGACTCAAAAATCCTGACTAAGTATCACTTCATGTGTATGAAACTCTTACTTCTCTTTTATCTCATCATTCTAAGGTCATTCTCAGTTCTCATGTTTTGGTACTAAGATTACAATGTTAAAAGTCGCATTCCTATTTTCTTCCATCTTTTGTCTCCCACAATTAAAACACAAATCAGAGATTTGGCTTGAGACCTACAGATTGTCTATCTTAACAGTAGTACTATTTGTCACTAGGAAATATATAAAATATGCCATATGACCCAGAAATCCCACTGCTGGGCATACATAATGAGGAAACCAGAATTAAAAGAGATACATGTACCCCAATGTTCATTGCAGCTCTATTTACAATAGCCAGGACACAGAAACAACCTAGATGTCCATCGGCAGATGAATGGATAAGAATGCTGTGGTACATATACACAATGGAATATTACTCAGCTATTAAAAAGAATGCATTTGAATCAGTTCTAATGAGGTGGATAAAACTGGAACCTATTATACAGAGTGGAGTAAGTCAAAAAGAAAAACACCAATACAGTATATTAACGCATATATATGGAATTAGAAAGATGGTAATGATGAACCTATATGCGAGACAGCAAAAGAGACACAGATGTAAAGAACAGACTTTTGGGCTCTGTGGGAGAAGGTGAGGGTGGGATGATTTGAGAAAATAGCATTGTAACATGTATATTACTGTATGTGAAATAGATTGCCAGTTCAGGTTCGATGCATGAGACAGGGCGCTCAGGGCCAGTGCACTGGGACAACCTTCAGGGATAGGATGGGGAGGGAAATGGGTTGGGGGTTCAGGATGGGGGACACATGTACACCCCTGGCTGATTCATGTAACTGTATGGCAAAAACCACTGCAATATTGTAAAGTAATTAGCCTTCAATTAAAATAAATAAATTGATATACAAAAAAAAATATGGATTAATAGAAACAGCAGAGGCTTAGTAGTTGGGCAAATAAGGGCTCAGACTTTCTATATGAACTATTACGGCTTTTTGTATTTGTTTTTGCTGTTATTGTTTTTAACTTGAACAAGAGATTTATCCACTTTAAATATGTCTGTCTAAAATAAGAACATCAATTTTACCTTTCAGGTTTATAATTAAGACTACCATGTATCATGATATAAAAGAATATGGAGTAAAAGTGGAAATGGGGTTAATAAAAATAATTGTAAAATACAAGTAGAGGCTGAATGAGAGACATTTAAGAATTCATTATAAAAGCAGTTTAGAAGCATTCACTATTTCAAGTGTGAGGGTGTTTTGATGAGATGTTTCAGAAATGTAAGAACAGTAACACTGTGGATTTGAATTGATATGGGGAAGAAATTAGTTACAGAGAGGACAATGAGAAGGCTATTGATATGGTTTATCAACATCCCAAACTGAACATATGTGGATTGGGCCACTGGGCATGATAAACTCTCTACCTTGGGTCAGAGAGGCAAAGCTGTCTTGCCGTGATCTTTCATAGTCAAACTTACAAGATTCTAGAAAAGGGAGTAAAACTAGAATATGGATTAAGGAGCCTAATGAAGATGAGGGAGAGGTTAGATCTTTATGGAAATATAGTACCTGGCTCCTATTTTGAGCAGACCAACTGACTTTGGGACATCAAGATTAATTGTAGATTCTTCTCGCCAGAGCAGAAGAGGTTTCTGATACTTAAAGGATAACCATACACATATAGTAAACAAAACTTAGAGTGGAATAAATTGCTTTGGGTCTGCGAGCTCTGGTTCAAGCTCCAAGTTAATGTGTGTGATCCCAGAAAAATCAGATCAGGTAATACTTATTATCAAGTGTCTAAAGCCTCCTTACATCATGTAAAAGAGTAGAGATAATGTAGCCTTCTTACCTTTATATAACTATTTCATGGGTCAAATAATATAATCAAAGAAAGTTGTGAGACTGTGGAAGTAACATCAGCATCATGGTAGCATAAAATGTTTCTCTTTTCTGTGCGTTCTTTTCAACACAGAATTAGACATTCATCCACTAACAAAAGCCCCTTTTTGGGAGCTATGGGATCCCAGACAATATGCCAAGGGATCCAGGAGTAGTCTCATCTATCTGTGAATCTAGTAATAAGCAATCAGACCTCATTATGGGCTGTGGTACCAGCCTGGCTGTGAACCTACTCCAACTCCTCTTGCCAAGGCAGGGAAAAACAAAACAAACAAACAAACAAAAGAAAAACCTGGAGAGCATTGACCTGAGAAGATATCAAAGAAATGGCAAGCAAAAATGAAGTCTTTCTGTGGGGAGATTTAAAAGTTTGGATGCAGCAGAGGTGACTATAAACAGACCATTATCAGTACAAGGCAAAACTGCATGAACTATCATTTGGCATCTTTCTTTCCTGCTGAGGAAAAGGAGAAAAAAGTGTGAGACTATGGCTACTTTAGTGATGTGGGACTCAGCAGGAAGAAACCCATCCCTTTCTAGCACCACCCAGAATACTGAGATGGTACCTCCATGACTAGGCAGAGGCAGGGAATCAGGAAAGAGACAAATAAAAATATCAAAGGGCATTGATGGGACACAGTTTCTGATAACTGCTGAGCAGGAAGTCTAATCACGAGCATCTGATACTACATATACAGATTTCCCTTCTGGGTCCCTGAGCACCCACAGAGTCTCAAATGCTAAATTCACGTGCATGCATACAAAGTTGCTTCAGTCATTTCCGACTCTTTGCAACCCTATGGACTGTAGTCCACCAGGCTCCTCTGTCTATGGGATTCTCTATGTAAAAATACTGGAGTGGGTTGCCATGCCCTCCTCCAGGGGATCTCCCCAACCCAGGGATTGAACCTGAGTCTCATGTCTCTTGCATTGGCAGGCGGGTTGTTTACCACTAACACCATCTGGGAAGACCACACCTCTTCCCAATCTTCAGCTGGCACCTTGTTCACACTCCCAATTGTGGCACCAAGAGCTAGAACCAGCAGATAGGAAGTACAATCAGAACACAGGCCCTGGTGTGTGGACAAGTGAGAAACCACAAGCTTGACTTACAGAGCGACCTCTGGGAAACAAAAGAGAGGTTTCCAGTAGCTACCATGGTGAGTTATAAGAACCAGTTCAGTTCAGTCACTCAGTCACATCCAACTCTTTGTGACCCCATGGACTGCAGCATGCCAGGCTTCCCTGTCCATCGCCAACTCTCAGAGGCTGCTCAAACTCATGTCCATCAAGTTGGTGATGACATCCAACCATCTAGCTTAAGAATCCTGCCATTGGCATGGGATCCTGTCCACCCAACTGCTGAAGTGCCCACAACTGTGGCCTACTGTCCCTTCACTCACAGAAGGGGAGTCCACAAACCTTAAAACATTGGACATGGCAGAGGCAACTGCATAACCTCTTCTCGCCTTGCAGGGATAGAGCCAGTGACAGGGATCTCAGATGCAGAAGAGGAGTCCACCACACCCATGTACCAGGTAGCAATGCCCAAGAAACTGGCAGAAGTAAGGCACTATTAATCCCTGAGATGCACAAAGCTATAAAAAGGGCATAGGCTCACACTTTTGACAGAGGAAACAGAAGGGTGGAAAGTACAAATTCTCAAATATAACTAGGGACAGTGCAAGTTAAAAGCAACCAAAAACTTGTGCTCTAGCACCACCTACTGAAAAACAAAAGCCCGTAATTTCTAGACTGTTAAATCAAGAGAGTCAATCAAATAGGTGTTTGATGCTCATGAATCACCAGCAGAGGAACAAATCATCAAGAACCATGAAGAACCACAAAGAACCACAATAACACTATATACCACAAAAGAAAATAATTCTACAGAAACAAAACTTAAAGTTACATAATATTGCTATTTAATTGAAAAGAATTCAAAATATCTATCTATCAATAACAGACTGGTTCAAAATTGGGAAAGGAGTATTTCAAGGCTGTATATTGTCACCCTGATTTTTTAACTGATATTCAGATTAAAACACGAAATGTGAGGCTAGATGAAGAACAAGATCTGGAATCAAGATTTCCAGGAGAAATATCAACAACCTCGGATATGCAGATGATACCACTCTAATGGCAGAAAGTGAGGAGACTTTAAAATAAATGTATTCATTTTTTAATTGAAGGATAATTGTTTTACAGAATTTTGTTGTTTTCTGTCAAACCTCAATATGAATCAGCCATAGGTATACATATGTCCCCTCCCTCTTGAATCTCCCTCTCATCTGCCTTCCCATCCCACCCATCTAGATTGATACAGAGCCCCTGTTTGAGTTCCCTGAGACATACAGCAAATTCCCGTTGGCTATCTATTTTACATATGGTAACATAAGTTTCCATGTTACTCTCTCCATACATCTCACTCTCTCCTCCTCTCTCCCCATGTCCATAAATCTGTTCTCTATGTCTGTTTCTCAATTTCTACCCTGCAAATAAATTCATCGGTACTATCTTTCTAGACTCTGTATATATAAGTTAGTAAATGATATTTATCTTTCTGTTTCTGACTTACTTCACTCTGTAGAATAGTCTCTAAGTGCATCCACATCATTAGAATTGACTAGAATGTGTTCCTTTTTATGACTGAATAATATTCCATTGTGTATATGTACCACAACTTCTTTATCTACTCATCTGTCAATGGACATCTAGGTTGCTTCCATGTCCTAGCTATTGTATATATAGTGCTTCAGTGAGCATTGGGACACATGTGTCTTTTTCAACTTTGGTTTCCTCAGGGTTTATGCCCAGAAGTGAGATTGTTGGCTCATATGGTGGTTTTTTCCCTAGTTTTTTAAGGAAACTCCATACTGTCTTCCATAGTGGTTGTATCAATTTATATTCCCACCAACAAGGCAAGAGGGTTCCCCTTTATCACACCCTCTCCAGCATTTATTGTTTGTAGACTTTTTGATGTTGGAGATTCTGATCCGTGTGAGGTGATATCTCATTGTAGTTTTGATTCCCATTTACCTAATAATGAACAATGTTGAGCACCTTTTCATGTATGTCTTCTTTGGAGAAATGTCTGTTTAGGTCTTTCTCCCACCTTTTGATTGGGTTGTTTTTCTGGTATTGAGTTGTATGAAGTGCTTGTATACTTCCTATCTTGGTCCAATTAGAAATTAATCCTTTGTCAGTTGTTTCATTTGCTATTGTTTTCTCTCATTCTGAGGGTTGTCTTTCCACCTTTCTTATAGTTTCCTTTGCTGTGAAAAAGATTTTAAGTTTCACTGGGTCCAATTTGTTTACTTTTTTCCCCATTATTCTAGGAGAGGTGGAGCATAGAGGATCTTGCTTTGATTTATGTTATCGAGTGTTCTGCCAATGTTTTGCTCTAAGAATTGTATAGTTTCTGGTCTTACATTTAGGTCTTTAATCCATTTTGAGTTTGTCTTTGTGTGTGGTGTTAGGAAGTTTTCAAATTTCATTATTTTACATGTAGGTGTTCAGTTTTCCCAGAACCACTTATTGAAGAGGCTATCGTCTCATTGTATATTCTTGCCTCCTTTGTCAAAAATAAAGTTCCCATAGGTTCATGGGTTTATTTCTGGACTTCCTATCTTGGTTCATTGGCTTATATTTCTGTTTTTGTACCAGCACCATACTGTCTTGATGACTGTAGTTTTGTAGTATAAACTGAAGGCAGAAAGGTTGATTCCTCCAGCTCCATTCTTCTTTCTCAAGACTGCTTTGGCTATTTGTGGTTTTTTGTGCTTCTACATGAACTGTGAAATTTTTGTTCTAGGTCTGTGAAAATATGCCATTGGTAATTTGATAGGGATCACATTGAATGTATAGATTGCATTTCGTGGTATAGCAATTTTCACAATATTTATTCTTCCTACCCAGGAACATGGAATATCTCTTCATCTGTTTATGTCATATTTTATTTCTTTCATTAGTTTCTTATAATTTTCTGTGTACAGTTCGTTTTTTTTCTCCTTAGGGAAGTTTATGCCTAGATATTTTATTCTTTTTGTTGCAAAGATGAATGGGATTGATTTCTTAATTTCTCTGATTTTTCATTGTTAGTATATAGAAATGCAAGTGATTTGTGTGTATTGATTTTGTATTTTATGACTTTGCTAAATTCTCTGATTAGCTCTAGTAATTTTCTGATAGCACCTTTAGGGTTTCCTATATCATGTCATCCTCAAACAGTGAGAACTTTACTTATTTTCTGATCTGGATTCCTTTAATTTATTTTTCTTCTCTGATTGCCATAGCTAGGACTTCCAAAACTATGTTGAATAATAGTGGTGAAAGTGGACACCTTTGTCTTGTTCCTGATCTTATTGAATGGAATGCTTGCATTTTTTCACCATTGAGAAAAATGTTTGCTGTAGGCTTATCATATATGACCTTTATTACATTGAGGTAGGTTCTTTCTAAGCCCATTCTTGAAGAGTTTAATCATAAATGGGTCCCGAAATTTTGCAAAGGCTTTTTCTGCATCTATAGAGGTTATCATATGGTTTTTATATTTCAATATTTTAATATGGTGTATCACATTGATTGATATGCATATATTGAAGAATCCATGCATCCCTGGAATAAACCCAACTTGATCATGTTGTTTGAGCTTTTTAATCTGTTGTTGAATTTTGTTTGCTAGAATTTTGTTGAGGATTCTTGCATCTATGTTCATCAGTGATGTTGGCCTGTAGTTTTCTTTTGTAGTGTTGTATTTGTCTCATTTTGGTATAAGGGTGATGGTGACCTCGTAGAATAAGTTTGGAAGTGTTCTTTCCTCTGCAATTTTTTGAAAGAGTTTTAGAAGAATAGGCATTAGCTCTTTTCTAAATGTTTGATATAATTCTCCTGTGAAGTCACTTGGTCCTTGGCTTTTGATTTTTTGGGAAGATATTTGATCACAGTTATGAGTTAAGTTCTTGTAACTGGGTTGTTCATAATTTCTATTTATTCCTGGTTCAGTCTTGGAACATTGAACTTTCTAAGAATCTGTCCATTTCTTCCAGGTTATCCATTTCATTGCCATGTAGTTGTTCATAACAGTATCTTATAATCCTTTATATTTCTGCATTGTCTGATGCAACCTCTCATTTTTCATTTCTAATTTTGTTGATTTGATTTTTCTCTCTTTTTCCTTGATGAGTCTGGCTAATGTTTTGTCAATTTTGTTTATCTTCTCACAAAAGCAGCTTTTAGTTTTATTAATGTTTACTATTGTTTCTTTAATTTCATTTATTTCTGCTCTCATCTTTATGCTTTCTTTCCTTTTGCTAATTTTAGGGATTTTTTGTTCTTCTTTGTCCAGTTGTTTTAGGTGTAAAGGTAGGTTGTTTTTTCAATGTTTTTCTTGTTTCTTGAGGTAGGAATGTATTGTATTAACTTCTCTCTTAGAACTACTTTTGCTGCATTCCATAGGTTTTGAGTTTTCATGTTTTCATTGTCATTTGTTTCTAGGAATTTTTTTTAAATTTCCCTTTTAATTTCTTCAGTAACCTGTTCACTATTTAGAAATGTATTGCTTAATCTCCACGTGTTTGTGTTTTTCTACAGTTTTTTTTTTTTCTTGTAATTTATATCTAGTCTTATAGTGCTGTGGTCAGAAAAGATGCCTGATAGGATTTAAATTTTCTTAAACTTACTGAGGTTTGATTTGTGACCCAAGATGTGGTCTATCTTGGATAATGTTCCATGTGCACTTGAGAAGAATGTGTATTCTTCTGTATTTGGATGAAATGTCCTGAAGATATCAATGAGGTCCATCTCATCTAATGTGTCATTTAAGACTTGTGTTTCCTTATGAATTTTCTGTTTTGATGATGTTTCCATTGGTGTGAGTAGGCTGTTAAAATTTCCTATTATTGTGTTACTGTCAATTTCTCCTGTTATGTCTGTTAGTGTTTGTCTCATGTATTGAGGTGATCGATCCTATGTTGGGTTCATATATATTTACAATTGCTATGTCTTCCCCCTAGATTGATCCCTTGAATATTATGTAGTGTCTTTCCTTATCTCTTGTAATCTTCTTTATTTTAATTTTGTCTGATATGAGGATTGCTACCCCAGCTTTCTTTTGCTTTCCATTTGCATGGAATATATTCTTCCATCCTCTCACTTTCAGTCTGTATGTTTCTTTAGGTCTGAAGTGGGTTTCTTGTAGACAGCATGTATATGGGTCTTGTTTTTGTACCCATTCAGCCAGTCTATGCCTTTTTGTTGGAGCATTTAATCAATTTACATTTAAATTTAAAGTAATTATTGAGAGATATATATGTAATATATATGTTATATATATGATATGATGTATATATATGCTAATATATATGTTATTGGAACAATAATATATATTGGAACAAAATTGGAACAAAAACATATATATATATATGTTCCTATTGCCATTTTCTTAATTGTTTGGGGTTTGTCTTTATAGACCTTTTTCTTATCTTGTATTTCCTGACTAAAGAAGTCCCTTTAATGTTTGTTGTAAAGCTGGTTTGGTGGTACAGATTTCTCTTAACTTTTGCTTGTCTGAATAGCTTTTGATTTCTCCATCAACTTTGAATGAGATCCTTGCAGGGTAGAGTAATCTTGGTTGTAGCTATTTCCCTTTCAGTACATTAAATATTTCTTGCCATTCCCTTCTGGCTTGCAGAGCTTCTCCTGAAAGATTATCTGTTAAACATACAGGGTTTCACTTGTATATTACTTGGTGCTTTTCCCTTGATGCTTTTAATATTATTTATGTTTAAACTGTTAGTTTGATTATTATGTGTTTTGGTGTGTTTCTCCTTGGGTTTCTCCTGTATGGAACTCTTTGAACCTCTTGGACTTGATTGGCCATTTCCTTTCCCACGTTGGAGAAATTTTTAATCATAATCTATTTAAAATTTTTCTCATACCCCTTCTTTTTCTCCTCTTCATCTGGGACCCCTATAATTCAAATGTTGGTGGGTTTAATATTTCTCCAGAGGTCTCTGAGACCATCCTCCATTCTTTTCATTCTTTTTATTTTACTCTGCTCTTTAGCAGTTATTTCCACCATTTTATCTTCCAGCTCACTTATCCATTCTTCTGCCTCAGATTTTCTGCTATTGATTCCTTCCAGAGTATTTTTAATTTCAGTAATTATGTTGTTTGTATGTTTATTCTTTATTTCTTCTAGGTCTTTGTTAATTGATTCTTGCATTTTCTGCATTCTATTTTCAAGGTTTTTGCTTGTCCTTACTATCATTATTCTGAATTATTTTTCAGGTGATTGACTATTTCCTCTTCACTTATTTGGACTTCTGTGTTTCTAGTTTGTTCCTTCATTTGTGCAGTATTTCTTTATCTTTTCATTATTATTATTATTTTACTTATTGTGTTTGAAGTCTCCTTTTCCCAGGCTTTAAGATTGAATTCTTTCTTCCTTTTGGTTTCCACACTCCTAAGTTTGGTTCAGTAGTTTGTGTAGGCTTCCTATAGTGTGAGATTTGTGCTTTTTTTTTTTCCTCACTCCAATGGGCAAGGTTGAATGAGGTGGTAATCCTGTCTGCTGATGATTGGGTTTGTATTTTTATCTTGTTTGTTTCTTGGAGGAGGCATCATGAATACAGTGCTACTGGTAGTTGTGTGATACTGGGTCTTGTATTCAAGTGGTTTCCTTTATGGTAGTTCTCACTATTTGATACTCCCTAGGGTTATGAGTTCTCTGATAGTCTGGGCTCTTGGAGTCAGTGCTCCCACTCCAGATGCTCAGGGCTTGATCTCTAGGCAGGAACAGAAATTCCACAGGTTGTTTGTTATGGCATTAAATGAGATTAAACAAATACCCAAAAATTAGAACACAAAAATGAACCCCAGGTAAGTGGCAGTTACAAAGTCAGGAAAATAATAATTAAAATAATGGAATATACAACAATACATATACACCCATAAGCAAAATCAAAACATTCCAAAAAATAAAGTACTATAGATAGACCCAGTGAACAAAGGAAACCAAAAATGACACCCACCAGGTAAGAACAAAACTAACTAAAGCACAGTAGTGGAAAACAAAACTAAAGCAAGGTGGCAACTAGGGAATAAAACAATGAAAACAAAACTAACACATACAATGAGGAAAAAGAAAGGAAAGAAAGAAAAGAAAGAAGAGAAATGTAAAGTTAAATAGAGTTAGATAAAGAAGATTTATATATATTAAAGATTAATTGCAAGGGGAAAAGAACAGGAGGCAAAGCAAAGGAATAAATGTAGAAAAAGTAATAATACGTTACAAAATTAAAGTTAAAAAAAAGAAAAGAAAAAAAAAGAAAAAGAAAAAAGAAGAAGAAAAATGAAAAGTCCACAGAACTGCAAAAGGTCAATGTAGAGGCAGAAGTTTATAACAGCAATAAAAAGTATGATTTAAGGAAGCTATGGTACATATACACAATGGAGTATTACTCAGTCATTAAAAAGAATACATTTGAATCAGTTCTAATGAGATGCATGAAACTGGAGCTCATTAAACAGAGTGAATTAAGCCAGAAAGATAAACACCAATACAGTATACTAATGCATATATATGGAATTTAGAAAGATGGTAATGATAACCCTATATGCAAAACACAAAAAAAGACACAGATGTACAGTACAGACTTTTGGACTCTGTGGGAGAAGGTGAGGGTGGGATGTTCTGAGAGAATAGCATTGAAAGAAGTATACTATCAAGTGTGTAACAGATCGCCAGCCCAGGTTGGATGCATGAGACAAGTGCTCAGGGCTGGTGCACTGGGAAGACCCAAAGGGATGGGACGGGGAGGGAGGTGGGAAGGGGTATTGGGATAGGGAACACATGTAAATCCACGGCTGATTCATGTCAATGTATGGCAAAAACCACAACATTATAAAGTAATTAGCCTCCAACTAATAAAAAAAAATGAAAAACAACAACAACAACAAATCAATAGCTTAATTAGAGTTCAAAGTGCTATTAAAATCTACAACTACAACAGAGAGGAAAAAAAAGAAAATAATTCCAAAATAAACTATAAAATCAAGTCAAAATATAAGATTAATAATTTTTTTTTTCCTTGAGTCTCTGCTGTCAGCCTCCTTTCCCTCGCTGGGAGTCACAGTCCACTTCACTTCCCTAGGGTGCTCTCCAACACTGGCACTAGTATCTGCTGTGGGGGCAGCTCAGACTCTAATCTGTCCCCACTCCTGTGTGTTCTTGCCTCCAATGTCCACAGCTATCAGAACTAGTGTGTTTTCTTTTGTGGGAGATCTCAATGTCCTTTTATAAATTCCATAGACACAGAGTCTGCCTAGTTGATCATGTGGATTTTATCTCCAGCTTGCAAAGCTAGTGGGAAGGTTTTGGGTCTTCTTCCTTCACCACATTGCCCCTGGGTTTCAATTGTGGCATTATTTCCATCTCTGCATGTGGGTGGTCCACTGGGGTTTGCTCCTGAGGCTGCCCTGGAGGACTTGGGTCTACCCCAGTGAGGGCCATGTGTGGAGGTGGTGCAGCTGCTTGGGTCACAGGGCCTCTGGCAGCACAAGGTACTCAGGGGATTTGGTGGCTAGGGCAGGAGGAAATACAGTGCCCTAGAAGGGTATGGCAACCAGTATTGGCCAATACTCTCCAGTATTCTTGCCTGGAGAACCCCCCTGACAGAGAAACCTGCCAGTCCACAGTCTATAGTTGCAAAGATTCAGACACAACCGAAATAACCCCACATGAATAGACATAAGACTTCTTTGTTGCCTGTGGCAGCTCTGCCCCAGTGAGTGTTGACCATGAAGGTGGCACAACTGCTTGGGTCATGGGGACCCTGACAGCACCAATTGTGTAGGGACATAGACTGCTGCAGCTGCAGGAGTTATGGCCCTATCAGAGTCTTTTTTCGAGCCTCTGGTAGATGGTGATCAGAAGGCCTCTTTGGCTAGTCCTTCTCCATAGCTTCACCCATTCAAGCACATAGAGGGGCCCCACTGGCTGGGGTCCTACTCTGTAGACTGGAATATCAGGCATCTAAAGGGGCCCCACTGGCTGGGGTCCTACTCTGTAGACTGGAATATCAGGCATCTAAAGGGGCCCCACTGGCTGGGGTCCTACTCTGTTGTTCTGAGTGTCAGGTACTGGATGGACCAGCTTCTCTATTATTCAGCTGCCTATGCTGGCATGTGGGGAGAGAGAGCCTGTGGTGATGGCTCCACCACCTATGCATGACTCAACAGTATCACCTTGCTTCCATGACTGCCTGACTTTCCTCCACAGGCATTTCCCACCACAATCTCCTCCTTAATGTCCCTTCGGTCCAACTCTCTGCAATCAACAGCAACCCTCGCCCTGGGATTGCTCCACCATCCATACATTGCAGCTCCCAGTCACTGTGCCTTCTAGGGGACCTATGTCACTGTCCAGGGTATGTATGGCTGTGGCAAGGACTGTCTGATTCTCATTCCATGTAGGCTGCCACAGATCAACTGCTTCACTCTTATTCTTAAATATTTCTCCTCTGACCCAGACAATTGTCTTGATGTGGGGATTGGATCCCTGCTTCAGTTCCCGCACCCACTGAGGGCAGGTTCAGTCCTACTAACACTACTGTTTTTTCCCCCAGTTACTTTGTCATACTGATTTTTGCTTGGTTCTATATATTCTTTTCTGGTGGTCAGGTACTCCTGTCTTTTCTCAGCTGGTGTTCTGCAAGCACTTCTGTGTCTGAATGTGTATTCCTCATGTATCCAGATCCACCTACTACTCCACCATCTTGTTCCAACTCAAAGAGCCTCGTGATGAGGGTCTAAGAAGAGAGGGGGAAAGCTGGCTTAAAATTAAAAATGAAGATCATAGCATCCAGTTATGCCACTTTATGACAAATAGATGGGGAAAAATAGGAAACAGTGACAGACTTTATTTGGGGGGGGGGCTCCAAAATCACTGCAGAAGGTGACTTCAGCCATGAAATTAAAAGATGCTTGCTCCTTGGAAGAAAAGTTATGACAAACCTAGACAGCATATTAAAAAGCAGAGATATCACTTTGCCAACAAAGGTCTGTCTAGTCAAAGCTATGGTCATGTATGGATGTGAGAGTTGTACCACAAAGAAGACTGAGCACCAAAGAATTGATGCTTTGGAACTGTGGTATTGGAGAAGACTCTTGAGAATTCCTTGGACAGCAAGGATATCAAATCAGTCAATACTAAAGGAAATCAAACTTGATTATTCATTGGAATGACTGATGCTGAAGCTGAAGCCCCAATACTTCAGGCACATGATGTGAAGAGCCAACTCATTGGAAAAGATCCTGAAGCTGGGAAAGATTGAAGGCAGGAGAAGGGGATGACAGACGATGAGATGGTTGGATGGCATCACTGACTCAATGGACATGAATTTGAGCAAACTCTAAGAGATGGTGAAGGACAGGGAAGCCTGCCATTCTGCAGTCCTTGGGGTTTCAAAAGGTTAGACACAACTCAGTGACTGAATAATAACAAATCCCAAATAAACTCAGTGAGCTACAAGGGGAAAAAGCGCATTCAATGAGCTCACGAATAAAGTTAGTGAAGAAAAGTAATAATGTACCAAAGAGATCAAAACTCCAAATAAAATCAAATAGAAATTCTGAAGTATTGGACATCATAGTCACAACATACAGGGGGAAATGCACTCAAATTAAAAAGAAATGAGTAAAACTGAGTTTGCAAATGATATACTATACATAGAAAATCTTAAAAACACCATGAGAAAAATGTTAAAATTCATCAATGAATTAAATAAAGTTGCATGATACAAAATTAATATACAGAAACCTGTTTTTTTTAATACAGTAAAAATGAACTATCAGAGAAATTAAGAAAATAATCTCATCTACAATTTTATAAAAAATAATAAAATACCTGGGAATAAATTTTGCCAAAGGAGGTAAAAACTTCTACTAAGAAAGCTATAAGACACTGATGAAAGAAATTGAAGGTGACATAAACAAATAGAAAAATATACTCTTCTCTGAGATTGGAAAAATGAATCTTGTTCAAAGGATTGTACTACCCAAAGAAATCTACAGATCCAGTGCAACTTCTACTAAAATACCACTTTTCACATACCTAGAACAAATATTTCTAAAATTTATATGGAAAAATAAAAGACCTTGTATTGCCAAAAAATCTTGAGAAAGAAGAACAAAACTAGAGTTATCATGCTCCCAGATTTCAAACTATATTACAAAACTACAATAATCAAAGCAATATGGTTTTGACATTAAAATAGATATGCTGAGCAATGGATAGGATAGAGAGTCTAGGAATGAACCTACACTTTTATGGTTAATTAACCTATGGCTTAAAATGCAAGACTATAGAATGGGGAAAAAACAGACTCTTCAACAAATAGTGTTGAAAAAACTGGACACCTCCATGTAAAAGAATCAAACTGTACTAATTTCTCACACCATGTACAAGCATAAACAGGATTAAAAACTTAAATATAAGACTTGAAACCATTAAACTCTTAGAAGATAACACAGGCAGCACATTATTTGACATTGGCTTTAGCAATTGTTTTTTGAGTATGTCTGCTCAGGTGAGGGAAACAAAAGCAAAATAAACAAATGGCAATATATTAAACTAAAAAGTTTTTGCACAGCAAAGGAAACTATCAACAAAATGAAAGAGTGAGCTACTGAATGGGAGAAGATGTTTGCAAACCATATATCTAATGAGGAGTTAATATTCAAAATATAGAAAGATCTCATACAACTCAGTATCACAAGAGCAAACAACCCAATTAAAAATGGGCAGAGTACCTGAATAGATATCTTTCCAAAGAAGACATACAGATAGACAAGAGGCCTGTGTAAAGATGTTCAACAATCATTTAGGAAACGCAAATCAAAACCACAATAAGCTATTACACCACACCTGTCAGAATGGCTATTATCAAAAGACAACAAATAGCAATTAAGGATGTAGAGAAAAGTCACCCCTAGTTCACTGTTGGTGGGGATGTAAGTTGGTAGAGTCACTAACGAAAACAGAATGGAAATTACTCAAAAAATTAACAATATAGCTACCATTGTTGTTTTTGTTATTGTTTAGTTGCTAAGTCATGTCTGACTCTTTTGTGACCCCATGAACTGTAGCCCACAAGGCTCTTCTGTCCACTGCAGTGGGTTGGCATTTCCTTCTCCAGGGGACCTTCCCAACCCAGGAATAAAACCCACATCTCCTGCTTTGACAGGTGGATTCTTTACCACTGACCACCAGGGAAGCCCATGGCTGCCATATAATCCAGTAATTCTTTCTGTTACAATATACATTTTTTTTCAGTCATATTATTAAAGTTATTACTGTTTTGTCTATTGTTGTTTTCCATGGTTTTATTTTTGTTAACTCTATTACCATTTTTAATTTTATTCCATTATTTCATATTATAAATTGCAATTGGGATTAATAACAGTAATATAACAACAGAAAACATTCTTTCTTTATAGGAGCCATACAAATTGTTTATTAAAATATGAAGTTTTTAAACTCTTTTGAAAGTCCATCTCTATACAAAGTAGTGTATAATAGTTACTTGATAAATGTTGAAAATTGAACTGATAAATGATGGGAAATGATTGATGAAAAATTCAATAAACACTATATGATCCAGTAATTCTATTTCTTGGTATTTTTCCAAAGAAAACAAATTACTAATTCAAAAAATATGTGCACTCCTATGTTAATCGCAGCAGTATTTACAATAGCCAAAATATGGAAATATCCTAAGTGTCCATCAATATATAAATAAATAATATATGGATAATATATGATAGAATATTATACATACATACATACATATATATATATATATATATATATATATATATATATATATATATATATGATAGACTATTACTTAGCCGTAAAAAAAGAATAAAATATTGCCATTTGTGACAACGTAGATGGACTTAAAAAGCATTAGGACTTCCCTGGTGGCTCAGCCAGAAAAGAATACATTTGCAATCAGATTGCAGGTTCAGTCCCTGGATCGTGAAAATCTCTTGAGAAGAGAATGACTACCCACATCAGTATTCTTGCCTGGAGAATTCCATGGACAGGGTAGTTTAGCAGACTACAGTCCATGGGGTTGCAAAGAGTTAGACACTACTGAGCAATTAAGCACACACAAAGGGTGTTATACTAATTGAAATAAGTCAGACAAAGACAAATATGATATAATTTCACTTACATGTGGAATCCAGAAAATAAGACAAAGGAACAAATGTAACAAAAAAGGCTCATAGAAAACAAATTGTTACCATGGCAGAGCTGTGTTGGGGAATGAGTGAAAAAGGTGAGGAATATTAAAAAGCACAAACTTCCAGTTACAAAATAAATGAGTCCAGGGGATGAAATGTACAGCATGGGGAATATTGTCAATTATATTGTAATATGTTTGCATGGTGAAAGATGGTAACTTGTCATAGTATAGTGATCAATTTGTAATCTATAGAAATATCAAAGCACTAAGATATGCATTTAGAACTAATGTAGACATACAGGTCAATTACACATCAACTGAAAAAAAATATGTAGACATTGGGAGGAAATGCATCAAAATGCTAATGATGATTATCTCTGGGGATTCAGATTATAGGTGATTTTTAATTTCCACTTTAGACTTTTATGTATTTCTAGTTTTCTTCAATGAACATAAATTTTAAAGGTAGAAAGAAAACAATAAATGCCATTTTAAAAGAAAGAAATGCATTAAAGAAAACACAAAAAAAATTGGGGGAAAAATCCATGTTCATTGATCTGAAGAATGATAATTATTAAAATGTCCATTCTACACCAAGTCATCCATAAATTCTACACAATTCCTACCAAAATGTCTCCCCCGCCAACGGAAATAGAAAACAATCCTAAAATTTGTATAACAAAAGACCCCAAACAGCCAAGGCAATCATGAGAAGGAGAACAAAGCTGGAGGCATCACATTTCCTGATTTCAAACTTCACTACAAAGCTTTAGTAATCAAAATAAAATTACACTGGCATAAAACTATACACATAAAACTATACACATGGAACAGAACAGAGTCCACAAATAAATCCCTGCTTTTACGGTCAGCTAAGACAAGGGAATCAATAACATTCATCTGGGTTTGGAGAGTCTTTTCAACAAGTGCTGGGAAAATTGCATAATTCAATGCAGAAAAATGAAATTGGAGTCATCTCTTAAACCATTCACAAAAATTAACTCAAAGTGAATTAAAGCCTTAAGCATAAGACCTGATTCTTTAAAACTGACAGAAGAAAATACAAGCTCATGACATTGGTATTGGCAATGATATTTTTAGATATGACACCAAGAGCACAAGAAACGAAAGTAAAGATTAACAATTATGACTACATCAAGCTAAAAAAAAAAAGTTCTTCACAGTAAAAAAAAAATTAAAAATACAAAGGCAATCTATGAACTAGGAGAAAATATTTACAAACAAAATATCAGATAAGGGATATATAATATCCAAAGAACTCATGCAACTTAATAACAAAAAAAAATCCAATTGTAAAATGAGCAGAAAAACTAAATAGACATTTTCCCAAAGATATCCAAATGGGCATTGAGTACATAAAAAGATACTCAGCATCAGTAATAACTGGAAATTCATATCAGAACCACAATGAAATATCATTTCACACATTAGAAGGACTACTGTCAAGAAGGCAAAAGATTAACAGTGTCAGCAAGGATGTTGAGAAAAGGAAACCCTTGTTCACTGTTGGTGGGAATGCTAATTTATTCAGACCTTGTGGAAAATAACTTGGAGGCTTCTCAAAGAATTAAAAATTGAATTACCATATGTAGTTCAGCAATTCTGTCAGTGTGTGTATATACAAAGGAAAACATATGCACTCCTATGTTTATTGCAGGATTTTTCAGTATAGCCAAGATACAGAAGCAACCTAAGTATCTGTAAATGGATGAATAGATAAGGAAGATTTTATAATTTCCTCCACTCACATAAGGGAGTATTATTCAACTATGAGAATAAAAGGAAATTTTATCATGTGTGACTGCATATATAAACCTTGAAAAAGTGTATTATGTAAGTCAGACAGATGGTATCACTTATACATGGAAATAAAAAAGCTGAATTCAAAAAAACAGTGCAGAATTATGGCTGCCATGGGCTGGCAGTAGGACAGTTGGAGAGTTGTTGTTTAAGGGTACAAACTTACAACCCATAGATAAATAATTCCTGGAAATCTTATGCACATCATAGTGATTATAGACAAAAATGTTGTATATAAACTTCCAGTTGCTAGAATACTTTTAGATCTTAATGGCTCCCACAACAAAAAGTAAGTAATAAGTATGTGACAATATAGAACTGCTACTAACAACACTATGGTAATCATAATGCAATATGTAATTATATCAAAGTAACACGTTGTATGTCATAAACTACACAGTTTTACATGTCAAGTATATATCAAAAAATAAATTTAAAAAAAATTTGTAAAAAAAATGTTAAGTTTTGAAAGTCTTTGAAGTTCTGTAAAAATATAAAGAAGTATTGTTATTATTACAGCTACAATGATAACTAAATTTATTGACTGACAAGGTATTCCATGTACTGGAACATCTTCTATTAGAGGTAACTTATGTACCAAAGATAGTTAATATGAGGTGAGATTCTTTTTATCTCCTTTAAGAATTTGTTGTTAATCTGAGTAATAACTATTAATCTAACATGACTAGTACTACATAGACTTTAGAATTTCTAATGTATTTGAAAATGATTGGTTGATTTACTATACAAATACATATAGTGTGCTTTGGATTTAAGAAACTAATCCTTCATCTAAAACTAATCCATTAATTATTTTGGTGTTATACAATCCCTTAATAAAAAGGGATATTCATTTGAAATGGGGTTGTGAAATAAAAAGTCAACAGTCTAGTAACAAAATTTATTTTTAAAGTTTTTATAGTACTCAGAGTACAACACACAATTTTATTCATGTTTTAAAGAAAAGAAATAAAATCAGCAACCAGTTTATATTACTTCCTTTTCTTCTTTTTCATCTTCCTTTCTGCTCATCCACATCAATGACATGAGCTGTGGGTTATCTTTGCCAAAGCAGAACAAATATATGCATGTAAGACCTGTCAGAATGAGATAGTAAATAGAGTTCTGTCTGATTTTGAAGATGACATGACCTTTAAAAGTAAAGAAGTGCTCCCAACTAACAATTAATTGTCATATAGAAAGCAAAAGCTTGATTAAAGATTTGCATCATTTTGTATCAAATATCTGGAAAATGCAATTTGAAAGGAAATAGATTGAACATGTATCATCATCTCTGGATTGTTAAAGAAATATGAAATTAAAGAATGTTTCAATTAATCATCTTTATTTGTAAAGACTATATATATTTTTTAAATGAATGCTAATACTGTGAGCATTTAAAGTAGTTAAGATTGCAGAGGAGCTCTGACTTCTTACTTTTTGGGTAAAACGTTGAAAAGATGAAAGGAAGCTCAATGCTGAGTAATAAAAGATGCTTATAAATCTTTAGTCAGGGCCACTTAATGACTGTTAAGAAAGCAACACTTAGGGGAAAAAAATACGTGATTGATGTAATAGGAAAAAAATCTGAAAGTGTCTTATAAACCTTCATGCTAATATTATTCTCATTATCCTGTTCAATTTTATCTATTTACGTGTTAATAGATTACTGGTATCTCTCTTTTCTCTTAATTTATGTTATGATTTTTTTTCCCTGAGCTGAGGGATGCTTTTTATACATTTGAGGTCTCTTAATACAGTGCTTTATAAAGGGTATAGATTTCTCATTTCAAGCTGTGAAACTTACACAAGAGAGAACTCAGTGGGGGAGATTTTATCTAGCCTAACAGCTATTGCTGAGCAGTCAGAACAGAATAAGAACTGTATTAGAAGGTGGAAAATACCAAAAGTAAAATCTTTGCTCAATATGGCAGAGCTAACTAAATGTGAAGTTTCTCAGAATATGAAATGTGTAGCTATACTATTTGGATTCTAACACATGACACATAAGGGCAGTTTTAATTTGGACAAAAGTTTTATATAGCTTGACCCAAGTAGTTGATAGACTTCCCCTGACTCTAATGCTGGGGTTTTCAAACTATTGCCATGGGCCAAATCCATTCTACAACATTTTCAAAAAATTAATATTTTATTAAAAAGTTGCCAGAAATATTTATTTATATATTGTCTATGGCTGCTTTGAGGCTATACCAGCATAGGTGAATAGTTGCAACATAAACTTTATGATCTGAAAAACTCAAAATATTTACTGTGTGTCCCTTTACAAGAAACTTTGTTGATACCTGCTTTAGTGTATCTTTCCATTGCAAAGTGATAGAATTTTATAAGAAAAGACACAAGATGTGTGTATATTTCCACATATATCACAAGACATCTGGAACAAATTTATAAGCATCTAAAACAGATACAGGAACACTTCATAATGGGAGCCAAGTTGGCAAATATCACTGAGAAAAAACTGTATTGACCAGTATATCATTGTTGCATACTTAAACAATGCATGACTGTGTCATATGTTGCCAAGCTGGTTCCCAAACACCCTTGAAGATTTTATAAATATTCATTTATTTATTCATCTGTGCAGTGAACCAGTTCGTATTTGATTGCCTATTTTATAATTAACAGACACTGTGTTCCAGTTAAGTTGTAGACTAGAACATTAATTGTTGTTATTGTTCAGGGTAGAAAATTTGAAGTTCTTTCAGAATGTATTTGAACATTAAAGACTAGCAGTTTAAAACAAGTAAATAAATATCAACGTATATAAACTCCATGTGCTATGCTTAGTTACTCTGTCATGTCCAACTCTTTGTGACCCCATGGACTGTATAGCCTGCCAGGCTCCTCTGTCCATGGAGATTCTCCAGGCAAGAATACTGGAGTGGGTTGCCAGGCTCTCCTCCAGGGGATCTTCCTAACCCAGGGATCGAACCAGGGTCTCCTGCATTACAGGTGGATTTTTTTACCAGCCGAGCAACCAGGGAAGCCCTATATAAACGCCATGGCAACCACAAATAAAAAACTTGCAATAGATACACAAAAACTAGAAACACAAGCATACCAGTAGAGGATATCATCAAATCACAAGGGAAGGGAATAAAAGAAGAAGAAAATGAGAAAGAAGAACTACAAAAACAACCAAAGGCTGGGGGGAGTTAAAAATGTCAGTAAGTACATATGTATCAATAATCACTTTAAAAGTCAATGGAATCATAGAATGAGTTTGGAAGCTTACCTTCATCTGCAATTTTCTGGAAGAGTTTGAGTAAGATAGGTGTTAGCTCTTCTCTAAATTTTTGGTAGAATTCAGCTGTGAAGCCATCTGGTCCTGGGCTTTTGTTTGCTGGAAGATTTTTGATTACAGTTTCGATTTCTTTGCTTTTGATGGGTCTGCTAAGATCTTCTATTTCTTCCTGATTCAGTTTTGGAAAGTTATACTTTTCTAAGAATTTGTCCATTTCATGCAAATTGTCCATTTTATTGGCATAGAGCTGCTGGTAGTAGTCTCTTATGATCCTTTGTATTTCAGTGTTGTCTGTTGTGATCTCTCCATTTTCATTTTTAATTTTGTTAATTTGGTTCTTCTCTCTTTGTTTCTTAATGAGTCTTGCTAATGGTTTGTTAATTTTGTTTATTTTTTCAAAAAACCAGCTTTTAGCTTTGTTGATTTTTGCTATGGTCTCTTTAGGTTCTTTTGCATTTATTTCTGCCCTGATTTTTAAGATTTCTTTCCTTCTGCTAACCCTGGGGTTCTTCATTCCTTCCTTCTCTAATTGCTTTAGGTATAGAGTTAGGTTATTTATTTGTTTTTTTTTTTTCTTGTTTCTTGATGTAAGCCTGTAATGCTATGAACCTTCCCCTTAGCACTGCTTTTACAGTGTCCCATAGGTTTTGGGTTGTTGTGTTTTCATTTTCATTCATTTCTATACATATTTTTATTTCTTTTTTGATTTCTTCTATGATTTGTTGGTTATTCAGAAGTGTGTTATTTAGCCTCCATATGTTTGAATTTTTATCAATTTTTTTCCTGTAATTGAGATCTAATCTTACTGCACTGTGGTCAGAAAAGATGACTGGAATGATTTCAATTTTTTTGAATTTTCCAAGACCAGATTTATGGCCCAGGATGTGATCTATTCTGGAGAATGTTCCGAGTGCACTTGAGAAAAAGGTGAAGTTGATTGTTTTGGGGTGAAATGTCCTATAGATATCAATTAGGTCTAGGTGGTCCATTGTGTCATTTAAGGTTTGTGTTTCCTTGTTAATTTTCTGTTTAGTTGATCTATCCATAGTTGTGAGTGGGGTATTAAAGTCTCCCACTATTATTGTGTTACTATTAATTTCCTCTTTCATACTCGTTAGTGTTTGCCATACATATTGTGGTGCTCCTATGTTGGGTGCATATATATTTATAATTGTTATATCTTCTTCTTTGACTGATCCTTTGATCATTATGTAGTGTCCTTCTTTGTCTCTTTTCACATCCTTTATTTGAAAGTCTATTTTATCTGATATGAGTATTGTGACCCCTGCTTTCTTTTGGTCTCCGTTTGCATGAAATATTTTTTCCAGCCCTTCACTTTTAGTCTGTATGTGTCTCTTGTTTTGAGGTGGGTCTCTTGTAGACAGCATATATAGGGGTCTTGTTTTTGTATCCATTCAGCCAATCTTTGTCTTTTGGTTGGGGCATTCAACCCATTTACATTTAGGGTAATTATTGATAAGTGTGGTCCCGTTGCCATTTACTTCGTTGTTTTCGGTTCACGTTTATACAACCTTTCTGCATTTCCTGTCTAGAGAAGATCCTTTAGCATTTGTTGAAGAGCTGGTTTGGTGGTGCTGAATTCTCTCAGCTTTTGCTTATCTGTAAAGTTTTTGAATTCTCCTTCATATCTGAATGAGATCCTTGCTGGATACAATAATCTAGGTTGTAGGTTATTCTCTTTCATTACTTTCAGTACGTCCTGCCATTGCCTTCTGGCCTGGAGGGTTTCTATTGTTAGATCAGCTGTTATCCTTATGGGAATCCCTTTGTGTGTTATTTGTTGTTTTTCCCTTGCTGCTTCTAATATTTGTTCTTTGTGTTTGATCTTTGTTAATTTGATTAATATGTGTCTTGGGGTGTTTCGCCTTGGGTTTATCCTGTTTGGGACTCACTGGGTTTCTTGGACTTGGGTGGCTATTTCCCTCCCCATTTTAGGGAAGGCCACCATCACCCTAATTCCAAAACCAGACAAAGATGCCACAAAAAAAGAAAACTAAAGGCCAATATCACTGATGAAGATAGATGCAAAAATCCTTAACAAAATTCTAGCAAACAGAATCCAACAACATATTAAAAAAATCATACACCATGACCAAGTGGGCTTTATCCCAGGAATGCAAGGATTCTTTAATATCCACAAATCAATCAATGTAATACACCACATTAACAAATTGAAAGATAAAAACCATATGATTATCTCAATAGATGCAGAGAAAGCCTTTGACAAAATTCAACACTCATTTATGATTAAAACTCTCCAAAAAGCAGGAATAAAAGGAACATACCTCAACATAATAAAAGCTATATATGACAAACCCACAGCAAGCATCACCCTAAATGGGGATAAATTGAAAGCATTTCCCCTGAAATCAGGAACAAGACAAGGGTGCCCACTCTCACCACTACTATTCAACATAGTGTTGGAAGTTCTGGCCACAGCAATCAGAGCAGAAAAAGAAGTAAAAGGAATCCAGATAGGAAAAGAAGAAGTGAAACTCTCACTGTTTGCAGATGACATGATCCTCTACATAGAAAACCCTAAAGACTCTACCAGAAAATTACTAGAGCTAATCAATGAATATAGTAAAGTTGCAGGATATAAAATTAACACACAGAAATCCCTTGCATTCCTATATACTAACAATGAAAAAACAGAAAGAGAAATTAAGGAAACAATACCATTCACCATTGCAACAAAAAGAATAAAATACTTAGGAGTATATCTACCTAAAGAAACAAAAGACCTATACATGGAAAACTATAAAACACTGATGAAAGAAATCAAAGAGGACACAAACAGATGGAGAAACATACCGTGTTCATGGATTGGAAGAATCAATATTGTCAAAATGGCTATTCTACCCAAAGCTGTCTATAGATTCAATGCAATCCCTATCAAGCTACCAACGATATTTTTCACAGAACTAGACCAAAGAATTTCACAATTTCTATGGAAACACAAAAAACCTCGAATAGCCAAAGTAATCTTGAGAAAGAAGAATGGAACTGGAGGAATCAACCTGCCTGACTTCAGACTCTACTACAAAGCCACAGTCATCAAGACAGTATGGTACTGGCACAAAGACAGAAATATAGATCAATGGAACAGAATAGAAAGCCCAGAGATAAATCCACGAACCTATGGACACCTTATCTTTGACAAAGGAGGCAAGGATATACAATTGAAAAAAGACAACCACTTTAACAAGTGGTGCTGGGAAAACTGGTCAACCACTTGTAAAAGAATGAAACTAGAACACTTTCTAACACCATACACAAAAATAAACTCAAAATGGATTAAAGATCTATATGTAAGACCAGAAACTATAAAACTCCTAGAGGAGAACATAGGCAAAACACTCTCTGACATAAATCACAGCAAGATCCTCTATGACCCACCTCCCAGAATATTGGAAATAAAAGCAAAACTAAACAAATGGGAACTAATGAAACTTAAAAGCTTTTGCACTACAAAGGAAACTATAGGTAAGGTGAAAAGACAGCCCTCAGATTGGGAGAAAATAAAAGCAAATGAAGAAACAGACAAAGGATTAATCTCAAAAATATACAAGCAACTCCTGCAGCTCAATTCCAGAAAAATAAATGACCCAATCAAAAAATGGGCCAAAGAACTAAACAGACATTTCTCCAAAGAAGACATACAGATGGCTAACAAACACATGAAAGGATGCTCAACATCACTCATTATTAGAGAAATGCAAATCAAAACCACAATGAGGTACCATTACACGCCAGTCAGGATGCCTGCTATCCAAAAGTCTACAAGCAATAAATGCTGGAGAGGGTGTGGAGAAAAGGGAACCCTCTTACACTGTTGGTGGGAATGCAAACTAGTACAGCCGCTATGGAAAACAGTGTGGAGATTTCTTAAAAAACTGGAAATAGAACTGCCATATGACCCAGCAATCCCACTTCTGGGCATACATACTGAGGAAACCAGATCCGAAAGAGACACGTGCACCCCAATGTTCATCGCAGCACTGTTTATAATAGCCAGGACATGGAAGCAACCTAGATGCCCATCAGCAGATGAATGGATAAGGAAGCCGTGGTACATATACACCATGGAATATTACTCAGCCATTAAAAAGAATTCATTTGAACCAGTCCTAATGAGATGGATGAAGCTGGAGCCCCTTATACAGAGTGAAGTAAGCCAGAAAGATAAAGAACATTACAGCATACGATCAGATATATATGGAATTTAGAAAGGTGATAATGATAACCCTATATGCAAAACAGAAAAAGAGACACAGAAATACAGAACAGACTTTTGAACTCTGTGGGAGAATGTGAGGGTGGGATATTTCAAAAGAACAGCATGTATACTATCTATGGTGAAACAGATCACCAGCCCAGGTGGGATGCATGAGACAAGTGCTCCAGCCTGGTGCACTGGGAGGACTCGGGGGAATCGGGTGGAGAGGGAGGTGGGAGCGGGGATCGGGATGGGTTATACGTGTAAATCCATGGCTGATTCATATCAATGTATGACAAAACCCACTGAAATGTTGTGAAGTGATTGGCCTCCAACTAATAAAAAGAAAAGATTAAAAAAAAATAAAAGTCAATGGACTAAATGCTCTTATAAAAAGACATAGTGTGAATGATTGGATAAAAAATAAAACAGAATCTATCTAGATGCAGCCTATAGGAGATTAACTTTAGAACTATAGGTTTAAAGACACACTATATGTGTCTTTAGACATACACAGACTGACAGCGAGGGGATGGGAAAATGTATTTCATGCAAGTGGAAATGACAGGAAATTGGAGATAGCAATACACATATTAGACACAATACACTTCAAAGTAAAGTCTGTAACAAGACAAAGAAAGGTATTATATAATGATAAAGGGCTAATAAAAGAAGATATAACAATTATTTACATATATGCACTCAGTAGTTGCTGCTGCTGCTGCTAAGTTGCTTTAGTCATGTCCAACTCTTTGCAACCCCATAGACGGCAGCCCACCAGGCTGTGCCGTCCCTGGGATTCTCCAGGCAAGAACACTGGAGTGGGCTGCCATTTCCTTCTCCAATGCATGAAAGTGAAAAGTGAAAGTGAAGTCGCTCAGTCGTGTCCTACTCTTCGCGACCCCATGGGCTGCAGTCCACCAGTCTCCTCTGCCCATGGGATTTTCCAAGCAAGAGTACTGGAGTGGGGTGCCATTGCCTTCTCCATATGCACTCAGTAGAGGAGAACCTAAATATATGAAGCAAATGTCAGATAAAGGGAGAAAATGACATTAATAAAATTAAAGTTTGGGACTTTAACACCCAACTTACATCAATGGACAGATCATAAAACAGGAAATTAGTAAGGAAATAATGGTGTTAAATAACACATTCATATAGGATAGACTTAATAGGAAAAGCCATCCAAAAACAGAAGAATACACAATCATTTCAAATGCATATTTGAGAACATGGAATGTTCCCCAGGAGAGATCAAATGACAGGTCACAAAACAAGTCTCACCAAATTAAAAGGATATAAATTATATCAAGTATTTTTAACAAACATCAGTGCTATGGAACTAGAATTCCATAACAGATGAAAAATGTCAAAAGAACAAACACATGGAGACTAAAGAACATTCTATTAAAAATTCCACAGGTCAATGAAAAATAAAAGAAGAAATAAGAAACTAACTTGAGACAAATGGAAATGGAAACACAACCTTCCAAAATCTATGTGAGGCAGCAAAAGCAGTTCTAAGAGAAAAAATATTATAGCAATACAGGCCTCTGTCAAGAAACAAACAAAAAATCCCAAATAAGTAGCTTAATCGAAAGGCATCAGAGAAAGAATAAACAAACCACAAAGATAACTGAAAGAGGGCAATAAGAAAGATCATAGAGGGATTTAATAAAATAGAGACTAAAAAACACTAGAAAAGTTCAGACATCCAGACGTTTAAACAAACTAAAACAAACAAAAGTAATAAGCCTTCAACCAGGCTCATCAACAAAAAAAGAAAAGACAAAGGACCCAAATAAACAAGATAACAAATGAGAGGACAAATAGCGACCATTGTCACAGAAATGCAAAAGATCATTAAAAATACTATGAACAATTGTATGCCAACAATTGGGCAATCTATAGGAAATGGACAAATTTGTTAGAAACATAAAACCATTCAAGACAGAATCAGGAAAAAAAAAAAAAAAAAAAAGAAAGACAATCTGAACAGACCCATCACTAGTTGTGAAAGTGAATCAACAAAAAAATGTCCAGTACTAGATGGTTTCATAGGGGCATTCTGCCAAACATATAAAGGAGAACTGATACCCATTCTTTTCAAACTATTCCAAAAAAACTGAAGAGTAAGTATTCCCAAATTCATTCTATGAGGCCATTATTACCCTGATACCAAAACCAGGTAAAGATAATACAAAAAAGAAAACTACAGGCCAATATAGATGAAAAATTCTCAAAGTTAGCAAACTAAATTCAGTAACAATTAAAGGCATTCCATACACCATTAAAAGTTAGAGTTATTCCAGGCATGCAAGAAGGGCTTAACATTCTTAATCAATGGGATATACCACATTAACCAAAGGAAGGGTAAATATCACATGATCATCTCAGTAGATGCAGGAAAAACCTTTGACAAAATTCAACATCCATTCATGATAAAAACTCTTACCCTCTTATCAAAAATGATATAAAAGGAACATATAACAACATAATAAAGGTCATTCGTGACAAATGTACAGCTAACATCATACTCAATTGTGAAAAGCTGAAAGTTTTTTCTCTAAATTCTGAAACAAGACAAGGATGCCCACTCTTGCCACTTCTATTTGATTTAGTATCAAAAGTCCTTGCCACAGAAATCAGTCAGGAAAAAGAAATAAAAGTCACCAAAATTGGAAGGGAAGGATCAATACTGTTGCAGATGACATTGTACATATATAGAAAACACATATACTCTCCACTAAAATCTGTTAGAATGAATAAATAAATTCAGCAAAGTTGCAGTATGTAAGATTAATATACAGAAATAGATTGCTTCTCTATAAATTAATAATAAAATATCAGAAAGAGCAAATAAGAAAGAATTCCATTAAAAATCATACCAAAAATCATAAAATACCTTAGAGTAACCTTAACTAAGGAGGTGAAATACATATAATCTGAAAATTATAAAATTTTGGTGAAGAAAATTGTAGATGATACAAAGAAATTGAAAGATAGCATGTATTCCTGGGACTGTTAGAACTAGCATTGCTAAAATGTCCATACTATCCAAAGCAGTCTACAGATTTCATATGTTTGTATCACAATAATAAATTTTTTTTCATATAACTAGAACAAATAATCCTAAAATACATTGCACCTCAAGATTCTGAATAGTTAAAGCAATCTTCATAAAAATAAAACAAAACTATGCTGTAGATATCTCACTCTCTGACTTCAGACTCTAGCACAAAACTAAAGTAAGCACAACAGTAGGGTACAGGTACAAACATAGAATCATGTATCTATGGAACAGAATACAGAGCCTAGAAATAAGCCCACACACTATGGTCAATTAATCTACAACAAAGGAGGCAAGAATATGCAATGGTGAAACAACAGTCTTATCAGTAAGTGGCACTGTGAAAACTGGATAGCTACATGTAAAATAATGAAACTAGAATATTTTCTCACAACAATTACAAAAATAAATTCAAAATGGAGACCAGAAAGCATAAAATTATTAGAAGAAATCAAAGAGAGAACACTTTGAGATAAATAGTAGCAATATATTTTTGGACCTGTCTCTTAAGGGATAGGAAACAAAGGGAAACATAAATGGGATGTTATTTTTTTTAAAAAATGCACATGGAAGGAAACCATTGACAAAATGAAAAGACAAACTACTGAATTGGAGATAATATTTACAAATGATGTGGGTGATAAGGGGTTAAATATCCAAAATATAAAAATAGCTCATACAGCTTAACATAAAAAGCCCAATAAAAATTTACAGAAGATTTGAATAGACTTTTTTTTTTCCCAAAGAAGATATACAAATGGGCAACAGGTACACCAAATGATGTTCAACATTGCTAACCATCAAAGAAATGCTAATCAGAACTTCAGTGAGATATCGTCTTCACACCTATCACAACGTCTATCATTAAAAGGTCCTCAAATAACAAACGTTGGCAGTTCAGTTCAGTTCAGTCATTGAGTCGTGTCTGACTCTTTGCGATCCCACGGACTGCAGCATGCCAGGCTTCCCTGTCCATCACTAACTCCTGGAGCTTGCTCAAACTCATGTCCATTTAGTTAGTGATGACATCGAACCATCTCATTCTCTTTCATCCCCTTCTCCTTCTGCCTTCAATCTTTCCCAGCATCAGGGTCTTTTCCAGTGAGTCAGTCCTTTGCATCAGGTAGCCAAAATATTGGAACTTTGACGTTAATATCGGTCCTTCCAATGACTATCCCAGGACTGATTTCCTTTAGGATTGACTGGTTTGATCTCCTTGCTGTCCAAGGGACTGTCAAGTGTCTTCTCCAACACTACAGTTCAAAAGCATCAATTCTTCAGCTCTCAGCTTTCTTTATGGTCCAACTCTCACATCCATACATGACTACTGGAAAAACCATAGCTTTGACTATATGGAACTTTGTTGGCAAAATAATGTCTCCGTTTTTTCATATGCTGTCTAGGTTTGCCATAACTTTTCTTCCAAGGAGCAAGAATCTTTTAATTTCATGGCTACAGTCACCATCTGCAGTGATTTTCGAGCACAAGAAAATAAAGTCTCTCGCTGTTTCAACTGTTTACCCATCTATTTGCCATGAAGTGATGGGACTGGATGCCATTGTCAAGGATGTGAAGAAAAAGGTCCCCTAGGACATCATTGCTGGGGATAATAATTGGTGCAGCCACTGTGGAAAATAGTATGGAGCTTCCTCAAGAAGCTAATAGAATTATCATATGATCCAGCAAAATTCCACTCCTGGACATACATCTGAAGAAAATGAAATCACTAATCCGAAAGATACAAAAGATACATGCACCACAATGTTCATAGAAACATTATTTATAATAGCCAAGATTTGGAAGCAACTAAAATATCCATCAACCTATGAATGAATAAAGATGTGGCATATATGTATGTGTATGTGTGTGTATAGATGGATATATACATATATATATGGATATATACATATATATATAGATATATAATGCATGTGTGTGTGTGTGTATATATATATATATATATAATTGGATACTATTCAGCCATATATATATATATGTATATATATATAATTGGATACATATATATACACATATATGTATATATATATGTGTGTGTGTATATATATATATAATTGGATACTAATCAGCCATAAAAAGAATATTATTTTTCCATTTGCAACATGGAACAATTTGGAGGGTATTATGCCATGTGAGATAAGTCAACCAGAGAAAGACGTATGCTGCATGCTATCCTTTACAGGTGGAATATATAAAGTAGAAGGAATCAATGAATATAACAAAGCAAATAGACTCAAACACATAGAAACAGTTAGTGTAGTGGTTACCAGTGGGAAGAGGGAAGGGTGTAGAGTGAAGTTAGCAGTGGGGATTAAGAGGTACACAAGATTTATCTCTGGCCTTTCAATTCTGTTCCATTGATCTATATTTCTGTCTTTGTGCCAGCACCATACTGTCTTGATGACTGTGGTTTTTAGTAGAGCCTGAAGTCAGGCAGGTTGATTCCTCCAATTCCATTCTTCTTTCTCAAGATTGCTTTGGCTACTCGAGGCTTTTTGTATTTCCCTACAAATTGTGAAATTATTTGTTCTAGTCCTGTGAAAAATACCGTTGGTAGCTTGATAGGGGTTGCATTGAATCTATAGATTGCTTTGGGCAGTATAGCCATTTTCACAATATTGAGTCTTCCAATCCATGAACACGGTATATTTCTCCATCTATTTGTGTCCTCTTTGATTTCTTTCATCAGTGTTTTATAGTTTTCTATATATAGGTCTTTCATTTCTTTAGGTAGATATAACCTATGGAAACCTTATCTTTGACAAAGGAGGCAAGGATATACAATGGACAAAAGACAAACTCTTTAACAAGTGGTGCTGGGAAAACTGGTCAACCACTTGTAAAAAAATGAAACTAGAACACCTTCTAACACCATACACAAAAATAAACTCAAAATGGATTAAAGATCTAAATGTAAGACCAGAAACTATAAAACTCCTAGAGGAGAACATAGGCAAAACACTCTCCAACATAAATCACAGCAGGATCCTCTATGACCCACCCCCCAGAATATTGGAAGTAAAAGCAAAAATAAACAAATGGGACCTAATGAAACTTAAAAGCTTTTGCACAACAAAGGAAACTATAAACAAGGTGAAAAGACAGCCCTCAGAATGGGAGAAAATAATAGCAAATGAAGCAACAGACAAAGGATTAATCTCAAAAACACATGAAAAGATGCTCAACATCACTCATTATCAGAGAAATGCAAATCAAAACCACAATGAGGTATCATTACACGCCAGTCAGGATAGCTGCTATCTAAAAGTCTACAAGCAATAAATGCTGGAGAGAGTGTGGAGAAAAGGGAACCCTCTTACACTGTTGGTGGGAATGCAAACTAGTACAGCCACTATGGAGAACAGTGTGGAGATTCCTTAAAAACCTGGACATAGAACTGCCACATGACCCAGCAATCCCACTCCTGGGCATACACACCAAGGAAACTAGATCTGAAAGAGACACATGCACCCCAATGTTCATTGCAGCACTGTTTATAATTGCCAGGACAGGGAAGCAACCTAGATGCCTACCAGCAGATGAATGGATAAGGAACCTATGGTATATATACACAACAGAATATTACTCAGCCATTAAAAATAATTCATTTGAATCAGTTCTAATGAGATGGATGAAACTGGAGCCCATTACACAGAGTGAAGTAAGCCAGAAAGATAAACACCAATACAGTATACTAACACATATATATGGAATCTAGAAAGATGGTAACGATAACCCTATATGTAAAACAGAAAAAGAGACACAGATGTGCAGAATAGACTTTTGGACTCTGTGGGAGAAGGCGAGGGTGGGATGTTCTGAGAGAATAGCATTGAAACAAGTATACTATCAAGGGTGACAGATCACCAGCCCATGTTGGATGCATGAGACAAGTGCTCAGGGCTGGTGCACTGGGAAGACCCAGAGGTATCAGATGGGGAGGGAGATGGGAGGGGGATCGGGAAGGGGAACACCTGTAAATCCATGGCTGATTCATGTCAATGTATGGCAAAAACCACTACAATATTGTAAAGTAATTAGTCTCCAACTAATAAAACTAAATGGAAAAAAAAATAAAAGAAGTACACAAGAAAACAACGAAAGTCTGTAAAGCAAGCATCCTTCAACAAAAATCAATTAAAAAAAAACTTAAAAAAAAAAGTACAAATTACTTTGTAGAAAGTAAATATGTTATAGGTTTTGGGGGAGTGGAAAAAGATAGCAGATGAGTAAGATGGGCAGAACGCCCATCTCCCCACATAAATATCAAAAACTCATAAAAACATGGAACGACTACTACAGGGAAACTTCTAAAGGACAGCAGAACACCCCAGGCTTCCAAAAAAGCAAAATAGTCTCCCTGGATGAGGTAGGACAAAAGATAAGGACATTAAAAAAAAAAATGGCAGAGACCTTCAGGATGGTTGTTTGTGCCATGAGGGAGGGAGAGAGTTCTGAAGGAGGAAAAGTCTTCAGGCATTAGGAAACTCCCTCACAGGCAGGGCCAATGGGGAGTTGCAGAACCTCAGAGGAATGTGTAAAAGCAGGAGCTCAGAAGGCAAAATACAGAGAAAGCTGCTGAATAGCAATTCTCAACTGTGAGTAGCTCACAAGCCTCAGCCTGCACTAGAGGGTGGTGCCAGGGAGCTGAAGAAATGCACACAAGCCTCTTCGGAGCAAAGGGCAAGGGCCAGGAGCCAAGAAAAGTGACTAGGAAGCTTAGGCCTGTAGCATAGGGTGGGGCCTGGGGGGCAGTTCAGTTTGGTTCAGTCATTCAGTCGAGTCCGACTCTTTGTGACCCCGTGAACTGCAGCACGCCAGGCCTCCCTGACCATCACCAACTCCCGGAGTCCACCCAAACCCATGTCCATTGAGTCGGCAATGCCATCCCACCATCTCATGCTCTGTCATCCCCTTCTCCTCCTGACCTCAATCTTTCCCAGCATCGGGATCTTTTTCAATGAGTCAGCTCTTCGCATCAGGTGGCCCAAGTATTGGAGTATCAGCTTCAACATCAGTCCTTCCAATGAACACCCAGGACTGATCTCCTTTAGGATGGATTGGTTGGATCTCCTTGTAGTCCAAGAGACTCTCAAGAGTCTTCTCCAACACCAGAGTTCAAAAGCATAAATTCTTCTGTGCTCAGCTTTCTTTATAATCCAACTCTAACATCCATACATGACCACTGGAAAAACCATAGCCTTGACTAGATGGACCTTTGTTGGCAAAGTAATGTCTCTGCTTTTTAATAAGCTGTCTAGGTTGGTCATAACTTTCTTTCCAAGGAGTAGGTGTATTTTAATTTCATGGCTGCATTCACCATCTGCAGTGATTTTGGAGCCCAGAAAAATAAAGTCAGCCACTGTTTCCAATGTCTCCCCATCTATTTGCCATGAAGTGATGGGACCAGATACCATGATCTTAGTTTTTTGAATGTTGAGATTTAAGCCAACTTTTTCACTCTCTTCTTTCACTTTCACCAAGAGAATCTTTAGTTCTTCTTCACTTTATGCCATAAGGGTGGTGTCATCTGCATATATGAGGTTATTGATATTTCTCCCTGTAATCATGATTCCAGCTTGTGCTTCCTCCAGCCCAGTGTTTCTCATGATGCACTCTGCATATAAGTTAAATAAGCAGGGTGACAATATACAGCCTTAATGTACTCCTTTACCTATTTGGAACCAGGCTGTTTTCCATGTCCAGTTCTAACTGTTGCTTCCTGACCTGCATACAGATTTCTCCAGAGGCAGGTCAGGTGGTCTGTTATTCCCATATTTTTCAGAATTTTCCACAGTTTATTGTGATCCACACAGTCAAACACTGTGGCATAGTCAATAAAGCAGAAAGAGATGTTTTTCTGGAACTCTCTTGCTTTTTCAACGATCCAGCAGATGTCGGCAATTTGATCTCTGGTTCCTCTGCCTTTCCTAAAACCAGCTTAAACATCTGAAAGTTCACGGTTCACGTACTGCTGAAGGCTGGCTTGGAGAATTTTGAGCATTACTTTACTAGCATTTGAAATGAGTACAATTGCGGTAGTTTGAGCATTCTTTGGAATTGCCATTCTTTGGTATTGAAATGAAAACTGACCTTTTCCAGGCCTGTGGCCACTGCTGAGTTTTCCAATATGCTGGCATTTTGAATGCAGCACTTTCACAGCATCATTTTTTTAGGATTTGAAAGAGCTCAACTGGAATTCCACCACCTCCACTAGCTTTGTTTGTACTGATGCTTCCTAAGGCCCACTTGACTTCACATTCAACGATGTTTGGCTCCAGGTGACTGATCACACCATCATGTTTATCTGGGTCGTGAAGATCTTTTTTGTACAGTTCTGTGTAACCTTGCCACCTCTTCTTAATATCTTCTGTTTCTGTTAGGTCCTGACCATTTCTGTCCTTTATTGAGCCCATCTTTGCATCAAATATTCCCTTGGTATCCCTAATTTTCTTGAAGAAATCTCTAGTCTTTCCCATTCTATTGTTTTCCTTTATTTCTTTGCATTGATCACTGAGGAAGGCTTTCTTATCTCTCCTTGCTATTCTCTGGAACTCTGAATTCAAATGGGTGTATCTTTCCTTTTCTCCCTTGCTTTTCACTTCCCTTCTTTTCACAGCTATTTGTAAGGCCTCCTCAGAAAGTCATTTTGCTTTTTTTGCATTTCTTTTTCTTGGGGATGGTCTTGATTCCTGTCTCCTGTACAATGTCATGAACCTCCATCCATAGTTCATCAGGCACTCTATCAGATCTAGTCCTTTAAATCTATTCATCATTTCCACTGTATAGTCATAAAGGATTTGATTTAGGTCATACTTGAATGGTCTACTGGTTTTCTCCACTTTCTTCAATTTCAGTCTAAATTTGGCAATACGGAGTTCATGATCTGATCCACAGTCTGCTCCTCCTCTTGTTTTTGCTGACTGTGTACAGCTTCTCCATCTTTAGCTGCAAAGGATATAATCAATCTGATTTTGCTGTTGACCATCTGGTGATGTCCATGCGTAGAATATTCTCTTGTGTTGTTGGAAAATGGTGTTTGCTATGACCAGTGCTTTCTCTTGGAAGACCTCTATTACCCTGTGCCCTCCTTCATTCTGTACTGCAAGGCCAAATTTGACTGTTACACCAGGTGTTTCTTGACTTCCTACTTTTGCACTCCAGCCCCCTATAAAGAAAAGGACATCTTTTTTGGGTGTTATTTCTAGAAGGTATTGTAGGTCTTCATAGAACTGTTCAACTTCAGCTTCTTCAGCATTACTGGTCGGGGCATAGACTTGGATTACCGTGATATTGAATGGTTTGCCTTGGAAACAAACAGAGATCATTCTGTCATTTTTGAGGTTTCATCCAAGTAGTGCGTTTCAGACTCTTTTGTTGACTATGATGGCTACTCCCATTTCTTCTAAGGGATTCCTGCCCGCAGTAGTAGATATAATGGTCATCTTAGTTAAATTCACCCATTCCAGTCCATCTTAGTTCGCTGAGTCCTAGAATGTCGAAGCTCACTCTCGTCATCTCCTGTTTGACCACTTCCAATTTGCCTTGATTCATGGACCTAACTTTCCAGGTTCCTATGCAATATTGCTCTTTACAGCATCAAACCTTGCTTCTGTCACCAGTCCCATCCAAAACTGGTTGTTATTTTTGTTTTGGCTTCATCCCTTCATTCTTTCTGGAGTTATTTCTCCACTGATCTCCAGTAGCATATCGGGCACCTACTGACCTGGGGAATTCATCTTTCATTGTCCTATCTTTTTGCCTTTTCATATTGTTCATGGGGTTCTCAAGGCATGAATACTGAAGTGGTTTGTCATTCCATTCTCCAGTGGACCACATTATGTCATATCTCTCCACCATGACCCATCCATCTTGGATGACCCCACACGCCATGGCTTAGTTTCATTGAGTGAGACAAGGCTGTAGTCCATGTGATCAGATTGGCTAATTATCTGTGATTGTGGTTTCTGTTTGTTTGTCCTCTGATGCCCTCTCTCGGTGTCTACTGTCTTACTTGGTTTTCTCTTCCCTTGGATGTGGGGTATCTCTTCATGGCTGCTCCAGCAATGTGCAGCCCCTGCTCCTTACCTTGGACATGGGATAGCTCCTCCCCATGATCTTTCTGGGAGGCAGAAGCTCAAGCAAAGGTCCCAGGGAGAGGTAGGTGGCTGGTGGCCATGAGAATGTGCTGAGAGGGCTATTTCAATGTGGCTGCAGAAATAGACATGGCTATCACTGCCAAAGCTGGGAGGGGTACCAGAGTCAGTGGACAAAACACCACCAATGGGGTCCTCATCCCAGAGGTTGCAGCTATCACCAGGCTTTGGGCAGGCACAGGTTACTGCCTGCACCTTGCTGGGAGCTTAAACAGCTGAGCTCTTCTAGGGACCCATGTACTGGGTCCTTTGCCTCTGGGAGAAATCAAGACCTACCTCAGACCATATCAACATCCAACAGGTCACTACTGCCACAGGCACTCCCCAGTACAACCCATGTGTGGCTGCCATATCCTCCCCTCTCCCCAGTCCACAAGAGCAAGTGACCCCTAATGAGCCTTGGCCTTCAAACTTTTGTGTCCGTGGTGGGCAACTCTAGGGGCAACTCTAAATACTAGGAGCAGCTACAAGTGGGAATAAGACCAGACCTGAGACTGAGCTCACCCCACACTGCCTACAACAGGTCCAGAGACTTTCCTAGAAACATTAAAGGATGTTGGTGTGAACCATACTGGGTGCTGAGCGTTGCCTTCACCAAGAGCATTGGGAACTTATATTTTGTGCTGTGTGGCTTGTGAGGTCTTGGACCTTAAATAGGCATTGAGCCTGAACCTCTGAGATGAAAGTTTCAAGCCCAAGACTTTGAACCACCAGAGAACTCATGACCCCGGGGAACATTAATAGTCAAGAGCCTTCCCAAAGACCTCCATCTCAACACCAAAACAAAGGCTACCCAAAGGCCAGCAGGCACCAGTTCCAAGATACCCCTCACCAATCCTTCAACAAAACAGAAACACAACACTCTACACTAGCAGACAGGCTGGCCAAAGCCATACTGAACCCATATACATCCCCAAACATACTACCCAATGTGGTGCTGCCCTTCAGAAAGAAAAGATCAAGCACCATCAATGAGAACACAGGCACAAGTCTCCCCAACTAGGAAATCATCAACAGGGAACTAGTTCAACTGCACCCATGGGCAGTAGATTTCACAACTAAAGAGAGCTACGACCTTGACAACATTTTTATTTTTTTTAAATCACACTTTCTATTCCCCCTACCTACTTCTACCTCTACATTGGCCTTTTGCAGCACTGTGAGCTTTTCCTTTTTTTTCTTTTTTTAATTTTTTTCCCTTTTTTAAATTAAAAAAATGTTCTGTTTGACTGCTTCTCTTATTGCTCTTTTCCTGCTGTAGCTAGTCCTTGATATATATATATATATATATAAATATTTGTAACATACATATATTTATCTTTGCTTTTCTATTTTTTTCTTTTCTTCTACCCCTTTCTTTCTTCTTTTCTTTCCCTTCTTCTCTCTCTTTTTTTTTCATTCATTGATTTTCCATCATATTTGTTCATTTGTTATGCTTTCTTTGCTATATCCCCCAGTTGGCACTCTGCTTTGGCTCAGTTTTCCATTTTGAGTTTTAGTTAGCTCTGCTTTTAATTGGTCTATGTCATTTTTGCTTTCCAGTGCTCACCAAGTCAATCACTTGCACCTTCTTTTCTTTGGAAGGCTTTGGTTATATTGTGTATAAGTATGTGTATATGTCATATTGTTTTTGTAATTCTGTATGATCTTGTATTTATCATTTCTGTGGGTTTGGCTTTTATTTCTTGTCATGATTTTTTTTCTGTCTTGATGTATTTGTTTTAATCCCCTTTAATCCCATAAAAAACAATTTACGGAGTCTCAGTCCCCTGACCAGAGACTGGGCTTGAATCATTGAAGTAGGAGCACTGTATCCAGGATCCCAAACTTCCAGATAACTCCTAATCCAGGGGGTATTAATTAGTGAGAACTTCCATGAAGGCCTACACACATGCACAAAAGCTGGTATCACTCAGCTGCCAACAGGACTGAGTGCAGGACACCTCACCCAAACAAAAAGCAAGACATAAAACACAAAAACAATCATCAGCAGACAAGATTCCCATAGACACTTCACAATATACCATCTTGAACAGCCCTGCCCACCAGAGGGAGAATAAACAATCACCTCCTCCAACTAGAACACAGGCACAAGTCACCCCTAACACAAATCAACAGAAACCACTGAACCAACCTTATCCACTGAGGGCAGAAATCAAAAGGAAGAAAGGAATGTGACCCTAAACCTGGGAGAAGGCGATCTCAAATGGAGTAAGTTGGGGGGGCAGGGGGATGAAAAGAAAAAGAAATACAGCGCAAATGAAGGAGCAAGGTAAAAAATTACCAAATAAATGAAGAGAAATAGGCAAGCTACCTGAAAAAGAATTCAGAGTAATATAGTAAAGATATACCAAAGCCTCAAAAACAGAATGCTGAAAACGCAATTAACACAATTAACAAAGACCTAAATAAAATAAAAATAAACAGAGATGAATAGTATGATTACTGAAATTAAAAATAGTCTAGAAGGAACCAAAAGTAGAATAAATGAGGCAGAAGAATGGATAATTGAGTTGGGAGATAGAATGGTGGAAATAATGGCTGAAGAGCAGAGTAAAGGTAAAGATAATGAAAATAATTGAGAATAGCCTCAGAGACCTCTGGGAGAATGTTTGAGATATAGGGGTCCCCAGAGGAAGAAGAAAAAAAGAAAAGTTTGAGAAAATCTTTGAAGAGACATGGGAAAGGAAATCGTCAATCAAGTCCAAGAAGAGCAGAGAGTTCCATACAGGATAAACCCAAGGTGAAATGCATCAAGACACATGCTAATCAAGCTAACAGAGATCAAACTCAAATAAAGGATATTTTTAAAAAGGAATGGGATGGGGAGGGAGGTGGAAGGGGGGATTGGGATGGGGAACACATGCAAATCCATGGCTGATTCATGTCAATGTATGGCAAAAACTACTACAATATTGTAAAGTAATTAACCTCCAACTGAAAAAAAAAAAAAAAAAAAGTAGTGGAAAAGCAACGAGTACCAAACAAGAGAAGCCCTATAAAATTAACAACTGATCTTTCAGCAGAAACTCTGCAGGCCAGAAGGGAATGACAGGGCAAACTTAAAGTACTGAAAGTGAAAAATCTACAACCAAGATTACTCTCCCTGGCAAGGATCTCATTCAAAAATGATGGAAAAATAAAAAGCTTTACAGACAAGCAAAAGTTAAGAGAATTTAGTATCACGAAACCAGCTTTATAACAAATATTAAAGGGACTTATCTAGCCAGTAAACACAAGCGAAAGAAAAGACCTACAAATATATACCCAAAACAAGTAAGAAAATGCCAACAGAAACATACATGTCAATAACTACTTTAAATGCAATTAAATGGAATAAATGCTCCAATGAAGACACAGGTTGGCTGAATGGATACAAAAACAAAACACATATATATGCTGTCTACAAGAGACCCACTTCAGACCTAGAGACACACACAGATTGAAAGTAAAAGGATAGGAAAAGATATTCCATGAAAATGGAAATTTAAAAAAAAAGCCAGAGAGGCAATTCTTTTTTCAAACAAAATAGACTTTTTTTTTTTTTTTTTGAGATATTTTCTTTATTGTGGTGGTCTGAAAGCACCTCCAGGTTATGCCTGTACTGATATATTTTTTGTTTTGTTTTGTTTTGGTTTTTTTTTATTATTATTATTTTTTTTTCCAGTGGGTTTTGTCATACATTGATATGAATCAGCCATGGATTTACATGTATTCCCAATCCCGATCCCCCCTCCCACCTCCCTCTCCAAAGAATATTACAAGAGATAAAGAAAGACACTACACAGTGATCAAGGGATCTATCCAAGAAGAAGATGTAACAATTGTAAATATATATGCACCCAACATAGGAGCACCTCAATACATAAGTCAAACACTAACAAACATAAAAGGGGAAATTGACAGTAACACAATTAATAGTAGGAGACTTTAACACCCCATTTACAACAAGGGTTGTTTTTGTTCAGTGGCTCAGTCATGTCCAACTCATTGAGACCCTTGGACTGCAGCACACCAGTCTTCCCTGTCCTTGACCATCTCCCAGAGTTTGCTCAAACAGGTGTCCATTGAATCGGTCCATTGAATTGATTACATCCAACATCCTTATCCTCTGTAATCCCCTTCTCCTCCTGTCTTCAATATTTAACAGCATCTCATCTCTTTTCAAATGAGTTGTCTCTTCACATCAGGTGGCCAAAGTATTGGAGATTCAATTTCAGCAACAGTCCTTCCATGAGTATTCAAGCTTGGTTTCCTTTATGATTGACTGGTTTCATTTCCTTGCTGTCCAAGGGACTCTCAAGTGTCTTCTCCAGCACTACAGTTCAAAGGCATCAATTCTCCAGCACTCAGCGTTTTTTATTCTCCAACTGTCACACCAGTACATGACTACAGGAAAAATGATAGCTTTAACTATATGGACCTTTGTAGGCAAAGTAATGTTTCTGCATTTTAATATGCTGTTTGGGCTTGTCATAGCTTTTATTCCAAGGAATAAAAATCTTTTAGTTTTGTGGCTGCAGTCACCATCTGCAATGATTATGGAGCCCCCCAAAAATAAATTCTATCACTATTTCCATTGTTTACCCATCTATATGCCAGGAAGTGATAGGATCAGATGCCATGATCTTAGTATTTTGAATGTTGAGTTTTAAGCCAGCTTTTTCACTCTCCTCTTTCACCTTTGTCAAGAGGACTTTTAGTTCCTCTTCACTTTCTGCCATAAAGGTGGTGTCATATGCATATCTGCAGTTATTGATACTTCTCTTGACAATCTTGATTCCACTTGTGTTTCATCCAGCCCAGCATTTTGCAAGATGTATTCTGCATATAAGTTAAATTAGCAGGGTGACATTATACAGCTTTGACATACCCTTTCCCCAATTCTGAACCATTCTGTTGTTTCATGTCCAGTTCTAACTGTTGTTTCTTGACCTGCATATAGGTTTTTCAGGAAATAGGTAACATGGTCTGGTATCCCCATCTCTTGAAGAATTTTCCACAATTGTGATCTACACAGTTAAAGGCTTTAGCATAGTCAATGGTGCAGAAGTAGATGTTTTTTTCTGGAATTCTCTGGCTTTTTCTATGGTCCAACAGATGTTGCCAATTTGATCTTTCATTCTTTGAATTTTCTAAATTCAACTTGTATATCTGGATGTTATTGGTTCACATACTGTTGAAGCCTAGCTTGAAGGATTTAGAACATTACTTTGCTAGCATGTGAAACGAGTACAATTATGTGGTAGTATGAACATTCTTTGGCATTGCCCTTATTTTGGATTGCAATGAAAACTGACCTTTTGAAGTCCCATGGCCAGTGCTAAGTTTTCCAAATTTCTGGGTTTATTGAGTGCAGCACTTTAAAAGCATCATCTTTTAGGGTTTGAAATATTTCAGCTGCAATTCCATCACCTAAACTAGCTTTGCTCTTAATGATGCTTCCTAAGACCCACTTGACTTCACAGTTAAGGATGTCTTGCTCTAGGTGAGAGATCACACCATCATAGTTATTTGGGTCATTAAAATCTTTTTTGTATAGTTCTTCTGTGTATTCTTGCCACCTCTTCTTAATATCTTCTTTTTCTGTTAGTTCCATACCATTTCTGTCTTTTATTGTGCTCATCTTTGCATGAAATATTCCCTTGGAATCTCTACTTTTTAAAGAGATCTTTAGTCTTTCCCATTCTATTTTTTTCTATTTTCTTGAATTGTTCACATAAAAAGGCTTTATTATCTCTCCTGCCATTCTCTGGAACTGTGCATTCAGATGAATATATCTTTCCTTTTCTCCTTTGCCTTTTGCTTCTCTTCTTTTCTCAGCTATTTACAAGGCCTCTTCAGACAACCATCTTGCCTTTTTGCATTTCTTTCTCTTGGGGATGGCTTTCTTCACTGCCACCTGTATAATGTTATGAACCTCCATCCATAGTTGTTCGCTTCTCAGCCTTTTGGCTGGGATCAAGTGCAGTACTCCAAGGGACAGATCACCAAAACTAATAATTAATAAGGAAGCACAAACTTTAAATTAAACATGACACCAAATATACCTAATTGATTTCTTCCATCCAAACACAGAAGAATACACTTTCTTCTCAAGTCCACATGTAAAAATCTTTAGGATAGAATCACATCTTGGATCACAAATCAAGTCTCAGTAAATTTGAGAAAACTGAAATCATATCAGGCATCTCTTCTGAACACAACACTATGAGACTAATCAATTACGGGGTAAAAAAAAAAGCATGTAAACAAAACACAAACACATGTAGATTAGACAATACATTTCTAAATAATGAACAGGATACTTAAGAAATAAGATAGGAAATCAAAAGATTCCTAGAAGCAAATGACAACAAAACCACGATGACCCAAAATCCATGGGATGCAGCAAAAGCAGTTCTAACAGGGAAGTTTATAGCAGTACAATTGTACCTCAAAGAACAAGAAAATCATTGAATCGAAGACCTAAGTCTATCTCTAAAACAGATAGAAAAAGAAGAACAAAAAAAAAAAAAAAAAAAACCAAAGTTAGTAGAAGAAGAGAAATCAGAGCTGAGATAAAAAGAAATGAAGGAAATCATAGTAAAGATTAATAAAAACTAAAAACTAGTTCTTTCAGAAGATAAACTAAATTAAGCCTTACTCATCAAGGAAAAAGGGAGAAAAATCGAATCAAATTTAGGAATGAAAATGGAGAGGTTACAACAGACAATGCAGAAATACAAAGATCATAAGAGATTATTATGAGCAACTATATGCTGATAAAACGTACAATCTATAGGAAATGTACAGATTCCTAGAGAAGTTCAACCTTCCAAGGCTGAATGAAGGAGAAACAGAAGTTTTGTACAAGCTAATTACAAGCACTGAAATCAAAAGTGTGATTAAAAAACCTCCCATAAAACAAAATTCCAGGGACCGATGACTTCACAGATGAATTATATCAAACATTTAGAGAAAAGCTAAAGCCTATCCTTCTGAAACTCTTTCAAACATTTGCAGAGGAAGGAATATTTCCAAACTCATTCTACAAGGCCACAATCACCCTGCTACCAAAGGCAGACAGAGACATTACAAAAAAAGAAAAAAATTACAGGCCGATATAATATCATTGATGGACAAAGATAAAACATCCTCAATAAAATTCTAGCAAACATAATACAACAACATATTAAAAAGATCATATACCGTGATCAACTTGGGTTTATCCCAGGGATGCAAGGATTCTTCCATATATGCAAATCAATCAATGTGATGCATCATATTAATAAATTGAAAGATAAAAACCATATGATAATCTCAATAGGAGCTTCCCTAGTGGCTCAGCTGGTAAAGAATCCACCTGCAATGCAGGAGACTCTGGTTCGATTCCTGGGTCAGGAAGATCCCCTGGAGAAGGGAATGGCTATCCACTCCAGTATTCTGGCCTGGAGAATTCCATGGACTGTATAGTCCATGGGGTTGCAAAGAGTCAGACACGACTGAGCAACTTTCACTTCACTTCAATCTCAATAGATGCATAAAAAGCTTTTGACAAATTTCGGTACCCATTTGTGGTAAAAATTCTTCAAAAAATGGTCTTAGAAGGAATCTACCTTAACATAATACAGGCCATATACAAGAATCCCACAGCAACCATTATTCTCAATGGTGAGAAATTGAAAGTGTTCACCATAAGATCAGGAACAAGACAAGCGTGCCCACTCTCACCACTATTATTCAGCATAGTTTCGGAAGTCCTAGCTATGGCAATCAGAGAAGAAATAGAAGTAAAACAAATCTAGATTGGAAGGGAAGAAGTAAAACTCTCACACTATTAGCAGATGACATGATACGGTACATAGAAAACCCTAAATACACTATCAGAAAATTACTAGAGCAAAGCAGTGAATTTGTAAAGTCACAGGATACAAAACCAATACACAGTAGTCACTTGCATTCCTATATACTAATAGTGAAAAAGAGAAAGAGAAATTAAGGAATCAATCCCATTTACCATTGCAATGAAAAGAATAAAATACCTAGGAATAAATCTACCTAAAGAGACAAAAAGCTGTATACAGAAAACTACAAGACACAGATGAAAGAAATCAAAGATTACATAAACAGATGGAGGGATATTCCATGCTCCTGGATGGAATAACCAATATTGTGAAAATGACTATACTACCAAATGTAATCTACAGATTCAGTGCAATCTCTATCAAAGTATCAATGGCATTTTTCACAAAACTACAAAAAAAGGAAACACAAATGACCCCAAATAGCCAGAGCAATCTTGAGAAATAAGAATGGAGCTAGAAGAATCAATCTGATTCCTGATTTCAGAATATACTACAAATCTACAGTTATCAAGACAGTATAGAACTGACATGAAAACAGAATTATAGGCCAAGGGAACAAGCTAGAAAGCCCAGAGATAAATTCACACACCTATGGGCACCTTATCTTTAACAAAGGAAACAAGAATATACAATGGGAAAAAGAAAGTCTTTTCAATAAGTGATGCTGGAAGAACTAGACAATTATGTGTAAAGAATGAAATTAGAACACTCCCTAACGCCATCCACAAAGATCAACTCAAAATGGATTGAAGACCTAAATGTAAGACCAGAAACCATAAAACTCTTAGAGAAAAACATAGGCAGAACACTGTATGACATAAATCATAGCAAGATCCTCTATGACCCACCTCCTGGAATAATGGAAATAAAAACAAACAAGTGGGACCTAATGAAATTTAAAAGCTTTTGCATAGCAAAGCAAGCTATAAACAAGATAATGAGACAACCCTTAGAATGGGAGAAAATAATAGCAAATGAAACAACTGACAAAGGATTAATTTCCAAAATATACAAGCAGCTCATACAACTCAATATCAGAAAAATAAACAACCCAATCAGAAAGTGGGCAACAGAACTTAACAGACATTTTTCCAAAGAAGACATACAGATGGTTGATAAACACATAAAGAGATACTCAATATTGCTCATTATTAGAGAAATTCAAATCCTAACTATGAGATATCATCTCACTCTAGTCAGAATGTCCATCAACAAAAAATCTACAAACAACAAGTGCTGGAGAGGGTGTGGAGAAAAGGGAACCCTCCTATACTGCTGATGGGAATGTAAATTGATACAGACACTATGAAAAACAGTATGGAGATTCCTTAAAAAACTAGGAATAAAACCACCATATGACCCAGTAATACCACTTCTGGGCATATACTCTAAGGAAACCAAAACTGAAAAAGACACCTGTACCCCCAATGTTCATTGCAGCACTATTTACAGTAGCTAGGACATGGAAGCAACCTAGATGTCCATTGGGAGATGCATGTATAAAGAAACTGTGGTATATACACACAATGGAATACATAAAAAAGAATGCATTCGAGTCAGTCCTAATGAGTTGGATGAACCTAGAGCATATTATACAGTGTGAAGTAAGTCAGAAAGAAAAAACAAATATTGTATATTAACAAATCTATATAGAATCTAGAAAGATGCTATTGATGAACCTATTCATAGGGCAGCAATGGATATGCAAACACAGAGAACAGACTTATGGACAAGGGCAGGGGAGAGGATGGAGAGATGAATGGAGAGAGTAGCATGGAAACATATACATTAACATGTGTAAAATAGATAGCCAATGGAAATTTGCTGCATGACTCAGGAAACCCAAACCAGGGCTCTATTAGAGAGGTGGGTAAGGGTGGGAGGTAGGAGGGAGGTAAAAGAGAGAGGGGACATATGTACACCTATGACTAATTCACATTGATATATGGCAGGAATCAAACTAATATTGTTAAGCAATCATCAATCAGTTAAAAATAAAGCATAATAAAACATACATACCAAAACTAGTAAATGAGTTATAAAGTCATATTGTACAGCATAGGACAGTATGGCCATTATTTTATAATAAATTTAAATGGCATATAATCTATACAAATATTGAATTACTATGTTGTAATTGTACACATGAAATGGGCATAACATTATTAATCAAACATATTAAAATACAATAAAAGATAAGTTTTGGGGATCATTTTTTTTTCCATTTAATCAAAATTTTCCTTATTTACAAATTCCTGTGTGATGACCCTTCATTATCATAACATTCTTTCCAGCTGGCCTCAGGCAGGATTGTGAAGCTGCCAATTATCCCAGAGAACTTATAAGAGATTTTCCATCACCAACACCAAAAAGTAAATAAATTTTCTCATAACTCTTCCTGTTTCTCTGTCAGGAATTTATAAAAATTATTGCATATTACTGAGTACTTAGAACTATGCCAAAGAATGAATGGTGGTAGGATAACAAGGAAAGGACGGTATGAGAGACAGTACAAAAAAAAAAAAAAAGAAAACTTTCACATTTATCACCTAACTGTATATGAAGGTCAAAAACAAGAATATGCAGATGATTCCAAGGTTTTGATCACTCTGAAAGAGATAATAACTTTTCTGTCCTTCCCATGCTGGTATACAGATCAGTTCAGTTCAGTTGCTCAGTTGTGTCCAACTCTTTGTGACCCCATGGAATGCAGCACACCAGGCCTCCCTGTCCATCACGAACTCCCAGAGTTTACCCAAACTCATGTCCATTGAGTTGGTGATGCCATCCAACCATCTCATCCTCTGTCATCCCCTTCTCTTCCTGCCTTCAATCTTTCCCAGCATCAATACTTTTCAAATGACTCAGGTCTTCACATCAGCTGGCCAAATTATTGGAGTTTCAACTTCAACATCTTTCCTTCTAATGAACACTCAGGACTGATCTCCTTTGGAATGGACTGCTTGGATCTCCTTGCAGTCCAAGGGACTCTCAAAAGTCTTCTCCAACACCACAGTTCAAAAGCATCAATTCTTCAGTGCTCAACTTTCTTTATAGTCCAACTCTCACATCCATACATGACTACTGGAAAAACCATAGCCTTTACTAGACTGGCCTTTGTTGGCAAAGTAATGTCTCTGCTTTTTAACATGCTGTCTAGGTTGGTCATAACTTTCCTTCCAAGGAGTAAGTGTTTTTTAATTTCATGGCTGCAGGCACCATCTACAGTGATTTTGGAGCCCTCCAAAATAAAGTGAGCCACTGTTTCCCTATCTATTTGCCATTAAAGAGCTTCAAATCATTTGGGGAATAAACTGAATGATCAGGCATTTTCATCCTTTCATTCATAATTTACATGTTTGAATTGTGTTTGTTCTTATTATAGGTATATTAAGAATTGATGAAGTTTGCATGTGATTCTCTTTAGTGCATTACCTAGTTAAGAAATTTTTTTCAGCACCTGTGTACAAAGTATGACATTGAGGATACAATGATAAATGATTCTTGATATGAATACGTTTGCAAAACAGGAATCAAAGGCACAAAAGGTAAACCTAATCTCTCTTTCTTTTTGAGCTAATATCTTGGTCTCTCAAGTAACATGATTAATGTATAACTCCATCATTGAATTAATGGTGCAAGATAGCCTGTCAAACTGAAGTGGTAATGTATACAAATTAAGCATGTGTGTGTGTGTGTGTGTGTGTGAATGTGTGTGTGTGTGTAGTATACATATCATACAAATATGTATGTTAAATATACTTATGTTGCTCCACCCATATGCCTGACTAACTAGAGAAGTATGAAATAAAAACTGAAATAGAGTTACCTTGTCTAACAATCTCCTTTCTCAATGTTTTCATATTTATTTTCATGTTTGTGTGTCTGTGTGTCTGGGATACATATGTATCCCACATATTATATAACATAATATAACACTCATCCACCTATATGTCTGTGTGACTAGAATAATATGAACTAAAACATGAAAGAAAAACTGAATTAGAATTGCCTTGTCTAGCAATCTTTCATAATGTTTACTCTCAGAATGTTTATTCTCAGCCAAAACTCCTTTCACCCTTTAATGTAACATATACCTTGTATTAAATAAAGCCATCAATTGTCATGCATTTCTGGAGCCATTACCATGTGTTTTTCACTTCTTGGGTGCAGGAGGTGCATGTCCCCTATATATTCCATATTCTGCCATGCTTATCTTCAGCCTGCTTTCCCTTCCCTTGCTCTATTCTAAGGAGGTTTGACCTATAGACTGTGTTTCCCAGAAGCCTCAGTGAGTCAACTTCAGTCTAAAGGAAGTAAAGGTTAGAGCCTGGAGGGCAGAATAAACAGCAGTTTTCCCTCCATGGTTCTAGCCACTATCAGATGGGCCTGCCTTAGTTTAGCTTTCACTCAATGCCTCACATCTCTCCAGCCTACCCTTAATAGGAGCCGTTAATACATCAGTTGCCTCATTGTCTTCTCTTTGGCTTTTCAGCCCCTTCATAGTATGTACAAAAAAAATCACCTGCATTTAAGTCCATCTGCTTTAAGTTCTCAGGGTTCTCTGTCTTGGTTTCATCTTGACTGATTTCATAAGACCAAAGTTTACACACAAAGAGGCATTCAGAGGAAAGTTTGGAGAATAAAGAAAAATTGTAAAACAAACCACTTATTTCAGAGGTTTTCCCTTTTCCGAATAAAGAGAATCCCTTCATGATTTTGCATTTTTAGAAAAATATTAAATAATCAGACTTCTTACATATTTTGATAACAGCAACAAAATATTAACATGAAAAATTTCTCATTCTTTTAGTTATATAGCTTGCTTTCTTCAAATGAGAGAAACCTTTCAGTGTATTCATTGGGTGAGATTTAACTGGTCTCTTTCACAACAATAAACCAATCAATAACCATATATTTCTTGAATTTTTGTGTGAGTGAAACATTGATGTTGGATAAGGAGAAACAAAGACATACAAATGCATGTGCAAGGAAAAGGTTGAAGGTGAATAACCAAAAAATCAATCACCACTGCCAACACCCAGAGCCACAGCCGGCCAGGGAGAACGCTTTCCTGCCTCGTACCCGCGTCTCCAGGCCCCTCACGCGCAACCCGCCTTAGCCAGTTACCAGCTCTCGGGACTGAGGGCACTACTCCTCCTGGGGACGCCACCAGCCAAAGGAGGCCAGTGGACGACACCCACGTGAGGCGAGGCTGGCTCGGTCCCAGACAGGGGAAGGGGGTGCGGGCAGTTGCTCCTGCGGTGCTGGGGGCGGAAGCGACGGGAAGGGTGGGGCAAGCAGGCAAAGCGAGGGCCTCGGGACAGGGGGGCGGACGCTGTCCAGGGAACAGAAAGACCAAGACACGGCTGGGCCACCAGGAAAACAAGTGCGGGGCCCCACCGCCACATACACCAGGGCGGTCTCGCGACGCCTGGGACGCCGGCCGGCCCCACAGCCCTACCAGGTGCAGCGGAGGGGCTGCGTCCACTCATCTCATCCGTCTGTTCTCGGCAGATCCCTCTTTCGTCTAGTCCAACTACAAGGTTCAAGTCCTGGGGACACCCTCTCTAGTGAGACGGCCCAGCTCGTGCCCGCAAACCGCCACCGGCTGCGGCTTGGGCGAAGGCAGGCGTGACGGGCTCCTCACTGCTGCGGAACCCGGAAGCCGGGACCTGGCGACCCCCCTCCTGGACTCACCACCGGGATTGGCCCCGCGCACGCGGCGCACACGCAGCCCCGCTTACCGAAAGCACGTCGTGCCCAGCGGGACCCTCCCCCAACTCGGAGTCCGGGGGCACGGGCTGCGGTCTGAAATGTTTACTGATTTCTAAAGCAAAGCACTGAAATTTTAATTTAGAACATTTGCTTTGACAAATTTAATTCTTACAGAGGGATAAAAATGAATTGACTTATTTTTACAAGCAGAGAGCCCATTACTCACATTCTTGGCTACAACTAAACCATTCCTTATCTTTTTCAAGACAGGTATTTGTAGGTAGCTGACAGTTGGTTTTGAATGTTTCAATCAACTCACTTTTTTTTATGTGTGTGAGAAAAAACTGAAGCCAAAGAATCAATTTAAAGAGAACTGTATGTCTTGAATCCGAAAATACCATAGTTTACTTGATCATGTATATATGTATGTCACTCAGTCATGTTGGACTCCTTACGATCCCGTGCACTGTAGCTTGGTAGGCTCCTCTGCCCATGAAATTCCCCAGGCAAGAATACTGGAGTGGGTTGCCATTTCCTCCTTCAGGGGATCTTCCCGACCCAGGGATAGAACACAGGTCTCCTGAATTGTGGGCAGATATTTTACCATTTGAGTCACCAGGTAAGATGTTTAAATCTGTTTTAGACAGTTTTCTAGTGCTGAGTACATGTAATTACCACAACATCTAGATTATAGATCATATTTCATAAGAAGGACCACTATCATTACATACATTTAAGACTATTTTCTAACATGAGGCTGCATTTAGCTCATTGAAACATAAGTGGTAATGTTCTGATCTGAAACTGTACAAGAGAAAACAAACAAATAAACAATATTGCAGTTTACCATAGCTTGAAATTATTACTTTTCCCTCCATACACATTTGATTTTACAAACTTGAATAACTGTATAATCAAATTACTATATCTTCATTTGAAAATGCAATAATTCTGTAATATTCTTAGACAAAAATTCATAATTTTCACAGACATTTTAATGAAATTTACCTATCTCATTTTAAATATGAAAATAGATAAAATTATGTCAAGTAAAGGAAAGTCAAGTGATTAAAAGCATATGTTTTCTGGACAAAAGAGCAAAAGTTTATCTTTATCCAATGGTTGAAATAAAAAAATAGTGAATTAAAGCACAAGAACTTTGATAAAAGGTATTTTAATAAAGCACCCAAGTAATAATTAAATGAGAATCTCTGATGAACACAAAGATATTTCTTGGATACATTTTTCCCTCCAAATTAGTCTAATAGAAAGATGTTTCCTCAAGTGTGATTTCTGTTCTACAATCCACATCCTGTGCTTTGAAAATTGGGAAATGTTACTTTAACATTAATGCATTAAATAGATGAAAGTTGATTTTTATCACAAGATTTGGGTTCAACTTTTTAAATTTTTTTCTTGCTATTTGTAATTAGTATGGGAGTTTGGAATATTTTCTATTTGAAATATGGAGTATAATCATAGCCAACATTGAAAATAAAAATTTAATACCAAAATAATAATTATTAAGACTGAAACAGGTTCCAGTTTGTACTAAAGGGTTCTATATGAAATCTGATCTTTAATTTTACTTTTTATCCTCTTTTTGCTCTCCAATGTTTGGAGAATTTCTATGTTCTCTTTTGGAAATCATTTATCAGCTTAATGAACACATTCAAGGAAAGCTAATCATGGGGGAGGAGGAAAGGAAGATCTGATTCTTTTGGTGCACACATAGTATAACTACCCATCTCTCAGTATATCTGACAAACTCCAAACATTAAATTAACTGAAATGAAAACTGCATTCTGAAATGTGATTTCCCATACATACCAAACAGTCTGTGAAACACCTTAGATTTTACATCCAAATCCATTAAACACACTGCAGAGAAAAGTATAGCAAATGCATGGTTGAATATATGCTGATGGAAAGCTTCCATACTTTGTTAACTTCATAGCTGAATTGATCCACAGGGTGCACTGAGTGTACTAAATGCCCTGGCGTAATCGGGAATGGAATTGCATTCTGAATGAAATCGCAACATTGGGAAGAAACTAAAAATCAGAATCACTTTCTATTCTGTGATCTTTCTACTATTCCTGTGAATTTAAGTATGTGGAAATGGAGCTTGTAAGAGATTGCTGCTCAGAGGCAATGCCAGCTTTTGGAGTAATGATGCTTTAGTAAAGACCTGTTTGATGGAAACCTTCTCAAGCATACCTTTTTGATTATTTATACATCTCTTATGGATTTTTAAGAGTTTCACTAGATCACTAACATATTATTAAGCTCTTCAATTCTTTTGTTATTATCCTCTTTGACAAGTTTCACTGGCATGCAGACAAGGATTTTCATTTTTTTTCTTTCTTGATAAAGGACCATATACAACTATCTGAAGTAGCAGGAAGTTAATGGCAATGAACTAGAATAAAACTAAATGTCACCACATCTTACTTTTCTCTAAAACTTTCTAAGTAGATTAGACATGTGCAAGAAGCTGTAAAATGTGCTCTTTGCTTACAAGAAAAAGGTCACTTCTGTGCTAAAAAATTGTAATAGGTTACTCATAAATGATCACATCAGTCACTGAAATACAGTGCCTTACACACTTTAAATATTGGTACAATTGCCTTGGCTCTAACCAGTGATTTTTTTTTTTTTGCTTGAAAAAATATATTAAAGATTTTGAGAGATTACAAAGGTTAATATAAATTCACAAACTAACTGAAATGAATCAAAGTTAACAAAAAATTCACTTTATCTTGAATGTTATAACATTCAATAAACGATACGGTTTATTTTTTGAGACTACATTTTTAATTCTGCATGACTGTGGTCTTTCCAATTATTATACCGAAGACACATAAAACAACCTTTTGGACTACAGCAGACATAATGGGCAGCTGAAAAGTATCCATGGAAAGGTGACAAGGGCATGCTCTTTTACAATATATTCTTTTGAAAAAATACTGTATAAGTTGTCACAAAGGGCAGCTTAAAACCACATGCGCATCCTCAGTTAATGTAAAAATTTCAATCTAAATGTTTTAAAGCTACAATGACAACTGTAGAAGATGAAGCATGGCGAGGCCTTAGCATCAGTCTCACATTCTGTATCATTATTTTAGAGTTTTTTTTTTTTTTTTAACATCATTGATCATTTGAAAACTTTCAGAAACTATTTGCTAGAGATAATTCTTATTCTCATGAATATATTCAACTTGCTACTGTTAATAAAATGTCTCAAGCTCCCCTAAATGAGAAAAGACACCTTATAATTGCATGTACATGTCAATAAGTTTGCAGGAAATATAATAGGCATCAGATAATGGATATTGGATGCTTTTTTAAATGGTAGGCTGATGACATTTTTATCCAGAAGTAGTGGCATACTCATAAAGAAGTAGTATTTAAACCTAAAACATTTGTGCAATTGTGAAAGAGTAGTTTTGATTCTACTAAGTTGGTAGTAGCTAACCTGTACTATAGTTGTTAAAATGCAATGTCAATATTCCCCAAACCACCTATGAAAGAAAGAATCTGATACAGAATTGATGCATGGCAAGATTTCATGAGGTGAAAAAGCCCAGCAACACATGGCATCATCTGGTTATTAGGCAGTGTACCTAGGATCCAATGTTATGAGAAAATCACCTATGTGAAAACAATGCATCTTAGTCTGGAGAAAGTTTTCTTATGGTGTATAGAGACGACTTTTCAATTTTTATTTTACAATACTTAAAAAAAATTACAAAGGTTTGAGATAGATTCTTCCTTTTTTGCTCTCTCCATTATAACAGATAACTCAGTATTTCATTCTTTTGCTTAGAAATTGTCAATGTTTTCTGATTACCCTTGGAATAAAATCCAATTTTCTTTGTCTTTCATCCATTGCTATTCATATTTTGGACCTAAAGAACTGTTCTAGAATAAACCTTTAATGTGTATGATACTGTTTCACAAAAATTGGCTAATTGCTGCTCCTCACACAAGTCATTCATTTTGGTCTCTGTAATTTTGCTCATGTTTTTCTTTCTGCCTGGAAGGTGTTCCCTATCATTTTTTTCTCCTAAAAATATACTTTCCATCTCATAACACTCACCAAAATATCTCTTCTACAAAACTTTCCTAGAATACTCCTTTAATCTTATTTATTTATTCAACAAACATTATTGAGTGCTTACCATGTGACAGGCACTTGTTCACTGGGAATTCTGCCTGAAAAGAAATACAAGTATGTACATAAGATGAAATTAACCACTTCTTTTGTTTTACTCCTATATGTTTTTGTTCATGTGAGTAATGGTTATTATCACTGTTGGTGTTTTCCCCCTTAACTTGAGATATCTGATTTTCATTTTTTTAATTAATTTTTATTGCAGTATAGTTGATTTACAACGTTGTATTGGTTTCTGCTGTACATAAAAGTGAATTATATATATTATATACAAATAATATATAAATATATAAATTATATTATACATATACATATACATAATGTATATGTATATATACATATACATAATGTATATGTATACATATACATTTATATGTATATAAATGTATATATACAAATAATATATAAATATATAATTTATATATAATAATATATAATATTATATATAAATAATATATATTATATATAAATGCATTATATTTACATATAATATATAAATTTATATAATATATAAATATATAATAAATATATACATTATATATATAATATATAAATTTATATATATATATATTTTTTATCCCTGGTGTTTGTTTCTATCTCCTCCAATAGTATGTTAGCCTCCTAGTCAAGTCAGAGAAAGGCATTATTCTTCTTTGAATTGCTATCACATTTGCTTTTGAATCCTACCACAATGGCATTTGTGTAAAGAACTATTAAATTATTGAATAACGATTGATGACAAATACATGAGAAGCACATTAGCTTACTTTTTCACAAATTTAGTTAACCTATTTTATAAAATAACATACTTCAGATTGGGTGAAAAAATTAAAGCAAATGTCAACAAGATTACAGGGTCCCTAAATAATAAGTACTTTGTACTAATGTTCTATTCCATAACAATGTCTAGAATTATTCTCAGCATATCTTAAGTTTTCAATGAAGATGTGGTTAACTAATCAGCATATTTCTTATGTTCCTAGGAAAGAGATTTATATTTGGGAAGTAAATTCTTAGGTCAAAGTAAGGAACATTCTGATTTCCCAGGTGGCTCAGTGGTAAAGAATCCACCTACAAATTCAGGAGACACAGGAGACGTGGGTTCAGTCCCTGGATTGGGAAGACCCCATAGAGTAGGAAATGGCAACCTGTTCCCATATTCTTGCCTGGAAAATCCTATTGACAGGGTCTGGTGGGCTACAGTCCACAGGATCACAGAGTCGGACATGACTGAGCATGCACATACACAAGGAACATTCTGCACACACTCCGTTTTCTAAGACTCATATTCTGGAGTCCCTTTTCCTTCAAGACATTATAGTATATTTATATAAATTTAACTTGAAGAATATATAACAAATGTGTGACAGGTTTCAAAAAATAGAAAAATAACTTAGACTTTTATGGCACATTTCAAAAATTGAAAGCATTAAGATTTCCAATAAAGCTACTACTCAAGATTTTTTATAAAAAATGCTATGACTTCTGTAAAAAGAAGGGAAAAAAGGATATATGAGATTTTATTCAATAATATAATCATGATTTTTCTGAGTTTTAATAATGGTTTATTGCAAGCCTTTGCTCAACTTCCTTATAATTTTTATGAAGACACAAATATAGATTAAAAACAATAACTCACCCTCTCCTCCAAAATAAAGTTAATGTGCTGTTTACTGTCGGAATCAGAAGGGAATGTCCAATCCTAACAAAGGAAACAGAGATCATATAAGTTCTACAATGAACAAGAAATAGAGCAATTGAGCTAATCAGATAGATATTAAAGATTTCTAACCAACCAGCCCTCATTGGCATAATATTTTTGTGAAAGTTCCAGAGTATTACTAGCCCTTAGATTACTTTTAATTTATATTCAAGGACTATAAGCATCCCCCCTCTACCTACAAAAAGGAGTTAGAGCTACATAGATAAAGTAGTACATTACACACTTGAAAGTGCAGGTATATAATAAAAAGAATTGTGTGTTGATGTGTAAAGAACAGCTGATATACCATCTGCAACATATGCTGGGAATTCAACTTTTCCAGGTAGTCTATAGATTAGAATATTATAGAATGCACCGGTCATATCAAACACTGTCTTCCAACAACACAAGATGACTCTATACATGGACATCACCAGACGGCCAATACAAAAATCAGACTCATTATATTCTTTGCAGCTGAAGATGGAGAAGGTCTATACAGTCAGAAAAAACAAGACCAGGAGCTGACTGTGGCTCAGATCAAGAACTCCTTGTTGCAAAATTCAGACTTAAATTGAAGAAAGTAGGGAAAACCATTAGACTGTTCAATTATGACCTAAATCAAGTCCCTTATGATAATACAGTGGCAGTGGCCAAGAGATTCAAGGGATTAGGTCTGATAGAGTGCCTGAAAAACCATGAACAGAGGTTCATAACATTGTATAAGAGGCCGTGGTCAACCATCCCTACGAAGAAAAAATGCAAAAACAAAATGGTTGTCTTAGGAGACCTTACAAATAGCTGAGAAAAGAGAAGTAAAAGGCAAAGGGGAAAAGGAAAGATATATCCATCTAAGTGCAGCGTTCCAAAAAACAGCAAGGAGAAATAAGGAAGTATTCCTAAGTTATCAGTGCAAAGAAAGAGAGGAAAACAATAGAATGGGAAAGACTAGAGATCTCTTCAAGAAATTTAGAGATACCAAGGAAATATTACATGCAGATGGGCACAATAAAGGACAGAAACGATATAGGCCTAACAGAAGCAAAAGATATTATGAAGAGGTGGCAAGAATACATAGAAGAAGTATACAGAGAAGATCTTCATGAACTAGATAACCACGATGGTGTGATCACTCACCTAGAGCCAGACATCCTGGAATGCGAAGTCAAGTGGGCCTTAGGAAGAATCACTATGAACAAAGCTAGTGGAGGTGATGGAATTCCAGCTGAGCTATGTCAAATCCTAAAAGATGATGCTGTGAAAGTGCTGCATTCGAAATACCAGCAAATTTGGAAAACTCAGCAGTGGCCACATGACTTGAAAACATTAGTTTTCATCCCAATCCCAAAGAAAGGCAGTGCCCAAAAATGTTCAAACTACCACATGATTGCACTCATCTCACATGCTAGCAAAGTAATGCTCAAAATTGTCCAAGGTAGACTTCAATAGTATGTGAACAAAAAACTTCCAGATGTACAAGCTGGATTTAGAAAAGGCAGAGGCACCAAAGATCAAACTGCCAACATCCAATAGATCATAGAAAAAGCAAGACAATTCCAGAAAAACATCTACTTGTGCTTCACTGACTATCCTAAAACCTTTGACTGTGGATCACAACAAACTGTGGAAAATTCTTCAAGATATAGGAATACCAGAGACAGAGCCAAGATGGCAGAGGAGTAGGACGGGGAGACCACTTTCTCTCCTACAAATTCATCAAAAGAATAACTGAACGCAGAGCAAACTTCACAAACAACTTCTGATCGCTAGCTGAGGTCATCAGGCGCCCAGAAAAGCAGCCCATTGTCTTCGAGAGGAGGTAGGACAAAATATAAAAGATAAAAAGTGAGACAAAAGAGCTAAGGATGGAGATCCGTCCCGGGAAGGGAGTCTTAATAGAGGATGTTTCCAGACACCGGGAAACCCTCACACTGGCGGGCCTGGGGGAAGTGTCTGAATCTTGGAGGGCAACCTGACTGGGAGGGAAACAATAAATAAAACCCTCAGATTACGAGCCTAAAAGCAACTCCCAGCAGAAAAGTACCCCAGACACCCGCATCCACCACCAGCAAGTGGGGGCGGAACGGAGAGGAGTGGGTGGCATTGCTTGGGGTAGGGTCCGGGCCTGAGTGCCCCGAGGACAATCGGAGGGAGCTTTTGTGAGTTGCCAACTTGAACTGTGGGAGAGCAAAAGAGAGACAGAAAATTAACTGGCTAGAACACACTGCCAACCGTACGCAGAACAAAGGGACCGAGAAAGTCCAGAGAAGAGCTCGCAGGCTGCGGACCAGCCCAGCCCCGCAGGACGCAGGAGGCAGGGGGGAGGGGAAAGGGGCAGGCTCAGCCCCAAGGACCACAACCCCAATCACATTGCAAACAGGCCTCCAGTTTCTAATCAAAGACCTCCTGAGATTCTGGATGGTCGACATCCGCCGGGAGGGTTGCGGCGAGACACAGGGTGCAGGCACCGGACCGGCTCGGGCGGGGCCTGGGGCTGGGGACGCGGAGGGCAGAAGGCACATGCACCCGACTGGTGCCAGCGGAAACTGAGACTGGGACCGTGGAGGGGAGAAGGCGCGCCACACCCGGGGAGAGTGCGCCCGTCAAGCCCCTGGCTGCCTAGACCGCTCTGACTGGGAAGGCACAAAGAGCAGGCGCAGCTTTTTGTTCCGCGCTTTTGTGGAACACCCGAGGGCTGGAACCGCGCAGCGTGGGGTGCACTCCATATAGAGCAGCCGGAGCCTGAGCAGCGCAGACGGAGAAAGCAGTGCCAGCCCCTCCCCGCAGTGCCAGCCCCTTCCCGCAGCGCGACGGAACTAGCTACCTGAATAAGAGTCCACCTCCACCCGCCTGGGTCAGGGCGGAAATGAGGCTCTGAAGAGACCGACAAACAGAAGCCAAATAAATGAAGGGAGCTGCTTCAGAAGGGACCGGTGCAACAGATTAAAATCCCTGTAGAAAACACCGACTACACCGGAAGGGGCCTGTAGATATCGAGAAGTGTAAGCTGGAACGAGGAGCTATCTGAGCCAAACCCACACTGACCGCAACAGCTCCACAGAAATTCCTAGATGTATTTTTACTTTTTTTTTTTTTAAGTAAGAAAATTTTTTTTTAATTTTTTGTTTTTTATTTTTTCTCTTTTATTTTCCTTTAAAATTCCCTATTACTCCCCCATTACTCCTTAACTTTCATTTTCATAGATTTTTATGATTTTTTTAATTAGGGAATTTTTTTTCTTTCTTTTCTTTTCCTTTTTCCTTTTTCTCTTCTATTTTCTATTTTTCTTTTTCTCTTATTTCTTTTAAAGTCCTCTAGTAATCCTCTACTCTCCTTAATTTTCATTTTCAATAGACTATAATCTTACAAAAAAAAAGAAGAGAAGCCCTATTTTTAAACCAAACTTAATATACATTTCTAAAATTTTTTCTGTGTGTTTTGGTTTTTGTTTTTAATATAGTATTTTTAAGAGTCTAAACTCTACTCTAGATTTTTAATTTTTGTTTTTCAGTATATGATATAAATTGTGAATATTTAAGAATCCAATATTCAGTTCCCATTTTTGTTCAGGAGTGTGTTGATTATTCTCTCCCAATCTTGACTCTCTGTTTTCTACCTCAGAACACCTCTATTTCCTCCTTTCCCCTTCTCTTCCCAGTCCAATTCTGTGAATCTTTGTGGGTGTCTGGGCCACGTAGAACACTCTGGGAACAGACAATTGCATAGATCTGTCTCTCTCCTCTTGAGTCCCCCTTTACCTCCTCCTGCTCATCTCTATCTCCCTCCTCCCTCTCCTCTTCTTCATGTAACTCTGTGAACCTCTCTGGATGTCCCTAATGGGGGTGAATCTTTTCACCATTAACCTAGAAGGTTTATTAGCAGTGCTGTATAGTAGGAGAAGTCTTGAGACTACTGGAAGAATAAAACTGAAATCCAGAGGCAGAAGACTTAAGCCCAAAACATGAGAACACCAGAAAACTCCTGACTACATGGAACTATAAGTAATAAGTGACCGTCCAAAAGCCTCCATACCTACACTGAAACCAATCACCACCCAAGAGCCAGTAAGTTTTAGAGCAAGACATACCACACAAATTCTCCAGCAACACAGGAACATAGCCCTGAATGCCCAAGGTCACACCTAACACATAGACCCATCTCAAAACTTATTACTGGGCACTCCATTGCTCTCCAAAGAGAAGAAATCAAGTTCCACACACCAGAACACCGACGCAAGCTTCCCAACCAGGAAACCTTGACAAGCCAATTGTCTAACCCCACCCACTGGGTAAAACCTCCACAATAAAAAGGAACCTCAGACCTCCAGAATACAGAAAGCAAACTCCAGACACAGCAATCTAAACAAGATGAAAAGGCAGAGAAATACCCAACAGGTAAAGGAACATGAAAAATGCCCACCAAGTCAAACAAAAGAGGAAGAGATTTGGAATCTACCTGAAAAAGAACTTAGAATAATGATAATAAAAATAATCCAAAATCTTGAAAACAAAATGGAGTTACAGATAAATAGCCTGGAGACAAAGATTGAAAAGATGCAAGAAATGTTTAATAAAGACCTAGAAGAAATAAAAAAGAGCCAATTAAAAATGAATAATGCAATGAATGAGATCAAAAACACTCTGGAGGGAACCAAGAGTAGAATAAAGGAGACAGAAGATAGGATAAGTGAGGTAGAAGATAAAATGGAGGAAATAAATGAAGCAGAGAGGAAAAAAGAAAAAAGGATCAAAAGAAACGAGGACAACCTCAGGGACCTCTGGAACAATGTGAAATGCCCCAACATATGAATCATAGGAGTCCCAGAAGAAGAAGACAAAAAGACAGGCCATGAGAAAATACTCGAGGAGATAATAGCTGAAAACTTCCCTAAAATGGGGAAGGAAATAGCCACCCAAGTCCAAGAAACCCAGAGAGTCCCAAACAGGATAAACCCAAGGCGAAACACCCCAAGACATATATTAGTCAAATTAACAAAGATCAAACACAAAGAACAAATACTAAAACCAGCAAGGGAGAAACAACAAATAACACACAAAGGGATTCCCATAAGGATAACAGCTGATCTAACAATAGAAACCCTCCAGGCCAGAAGGGAATGGCAGGACATACTGAAAGTAATGAAAGAGAATAACCTACAACCTAGATTATTGTACCCAGCAAGGATCTCAATCAGATATGAAGGAGAATTCAAAAGCTTTACAGACAAGCAAAAGCTGAGAGAATTCAGCACCACCAAACCAGCTCTTCAACAAATGCTAAAGGATCTTCTCTAGACAGGAAACACAGAAAGGTTGTATAAACGTGAACCCAAAACAACAAAGTAAATGGCAACGGGACCACACCTATCAATAATTACCTTAAGTGTAAATGGGTTGAATGCCCCAACCAAAAGACAAAGATTGGCTGAATGGATACAAAAACAAGACCCCTATATATGCTGTCTACAAGAGACCCACCTCAAAACAAGAGACACATACAGACTAAAAGTGAAGGGCTGGAAAAAAATATTTCACACAAACGGAGACCAAAAGATAGCAGGAGTCGCAATACTCATATCAGATAAAATAGACTTTCAAAAAAAGGATGTGAAAAGAGACAAAGAAGGACACTACATAATGATCAAAGTATCAATCCAAGAAGAGGATATAACAATTATAAATATATATGCACCCAACATAGGAGCACCGCAATATGTGCGGCAAACACTAACGAGTATGAAAGAGGAAATTAATAGTAACACAATAATAGTGGGAGACTTTAATACCCCACTCACAACTATGGATAGATCAACTAAACAGAAAATTAACAAGGAAACACAAACCTTAAATGACACAATGGACCAGCTAGACCTAATTGATATCTATAGGACATTTCACCCCAAAACAATCAACTTCACCTTTTTCTCAAGTGCACACGGAACATTCTCCAGAATAGATCACATCCTGGGCCATAAATCTGGTCTTGGAAAATTAAAAAAAAACTGAAATCATTCCAGTCATCTTTTCTGACCACAGTGCAGTAAGATTGGATCTCAATTACAGGAAAAAAAATTGATAAAAATTCAAACATATGGAGGCTAAATAACACACTTCTGAATAACCAACAAATCATAAAAGAAATCAAAAAAGAAATAAAAATATGTATAGAAATGAATGAAAATGAAAACACAACAACCCAAAACCTATTGGACACTGTAAAAGCAGTGCTAAGGGGAAGGTTCATAGCATTACAGGCTTACATCAAGAAACAAGAAAAAAGCCAAATAAATAACCTAACTCTATACCTAAAGCAATTAGAGAAGGAAGAAATGAAGAAGCCCAGGGTTAGCAAAAGGAAAGAAATCTTAAAAATTAGGGCAGAAATAAATGCAAAATAACCTAAAGAGACCATAGCAAAAATCAACAAAGCTAAAAGATGGTTTTTTGAAAAAATAAACAAAATTGACAAACCATTAGCAAGACTCATTAAGAAACAAAGAGAGAAGAACCAAATTAACAAAATTAGAAATGAAAATGGAGAGATCAGAACAGACAACACTGAAATTCAAAGGATCATAAGAGACTACTACCAGCAGCTCTATGCCAATAAAATGGGCAACTTGGATGAAATGGACAAATTCTTAGAAAAGTACAACTTTCCAAAACTGAACCAGGAAGAATTAGAGATCTTAGCAGACCCATCAAAAGCAAGGAAATCGAAACTGTAATCAGAAATATTCCAGCAAACAAAAGCCCAGGACCAGATGGCTTCACAGCTGTATTCTACCAAAAATTTAGAGAAGAGCTAACACCCATCTTACTCAAACTCTTCCAGAAAATTGCAGATGAAGGCAAACTTCCAAACTCATTCTATGAGGCCACCATCACCCTAATTCCAAAACCAGACAAAGATGCCACAAAAAAAGAAAACTATATGCCAATATCACTGATGAACATAGATGCAAAAATCCTTAACAAAATTCTAGCAAACAGAATCCAACAACATATTTAAAAAATCATACACCATGACCAAGTGGGCTTTATCCCAGGAATGCAAGGATTCTTTAATATCCGCAAATCAATCAATGTAATACACCACATTAACAAATTGAAAGACAAAAACCATATGATTATCTCAATAGATGCAGAGAAAGCCTTTGACAAAATTCAACACTCATTTATGATTAAAACTCTCCAGAAAGCAGGAATAGAAGGAACATGCCTTAACATAATAAAAGCTATATATGACAAACACACAGCAAGCATCACCCTCAATGGGGATAAATTGAAAGCATTTCCCCTGAAATCAAGAACAAGACAAGGGTGCCCACTCTCACCACTACTATTCAACATTGTGTTGGAAGTTTTGGCCACAGCAATCAGAGCAGAAAAAGAAGTAAAAGGAATCCAGATAAGAAAAGAAGTGAAACTCTCGCTGTTTGCAGATGACTTGATCCTCTACATAGAAAACCCTAAAGACTCTTCCAGAAAATTGCTAGAGCTAATCAATGAATATAGTAAAGTTGCAGGATATAAAATTAACGCACAGAAATCCCTTGCATTCCTATATACTAACAATGAAAAAACAGAAAGAGAAATTAAGGAAACAATACCATTCACCATTGCAACAAAAAGAATAAAATACTTAGGAGTATATCTACCTAAAGAAACAAAAGACCTATACATAGAAAATTATAAAACACTGATGAAAGAAATCAAAGAGGACACAAACAGATGGAGAAATATACCGTGTTCATGGATTGGAAGAATCAATATTGTCAAAATGACTTTTCTACCCAAGGCAATCTATAGATTCAATGCAATCCCTATCAAGCTACCAACGGTATTTTTCACAGAACTAGAACAAATAATTTCACAATTTGTATGGAAATACAAAAAAACCTCAAATAGCCAAAGTAATCTTAAGAAAGAAGAATGGAACTGGAGGAATCAACCTGCCTGACTTCAAACTCTACTACAAAGCCACAGTCATCAAGACAGTATGGTACTGGCACAAAGACAGAAATATAGATCAATGGAACAGAATAGAAAGCCCAAAGATAAATCCACGAATCTATGGACACCTTATCCTTGACAAAGGAGGCAAGGATATACAATGGAAAAGAGACAACCTCTTTAACAAGTGGTGCTGGGAAAACTAGTCAACCACTTGTAAAAGAATGAAACTAGAACACTTTCTAACACCATACACAAAAATGAACTCAAAACGGATTAAAGATCTAAATGTAAGACCAGAAACTATAAAACTCCTAGAGGAGAACATAGGCAAAACACTCTCCGACATAAATCACAGCAAGATCCTCTATGACCGACCTCCCAGAATATTGGAAATAAAAGCAAAACTAAACAAACGGGACCTAATGAAACTTAAAAGCTTTTGCACTACAAAGGAAACTATAAGTAAGGTGAAAAGACAGCCCTCGGATTGGGAGAAAATAATAGCAAATGAAGAAACAGACAAAGGATTAACCTCAAAAGTATACAAGCAACTCCTGCAGCTCAATTCCAGAAAAATAAATGACCCAATCAAAAAATGGGCCAAAGAACTAAACAGACATTTCTCCAAAGAAGACATACAGATGGCTAACAAACACATGAAAAGATGCTCAACATCACTTATTATTAGAGAAATGCAAATCAAAACCACAATGAGGTACCATTTCACACCAGTCAGGATGGCTGCTATCCAAAAGTCTACAAGCAATAAATGCTGGAGAGGGTGTGGAGAAAAGGGAGCCCTCTTACACTGTTGGTGGGAATGCAAACTAGTACAGCCACTATGGAGAACAGTGTGGAGATTTCTTAAAAAACTGGAAATAGAACTGCCATATGACCCAGCAATCCCACTTCTGGGCATACACACTGAGGAAACCAGATCTGAAAGAGACATGTGCACCCCAATGTTCATCGCAGCACTGTTTATAATAGCCAGCACATGGAAGCAACCTAGATGCCCATCAGCAGACAAATGAATAAGGAAGCTGTGGTACATATACACCATGGAATATTACTCAGCCGTTAAAAAGAATTCATTTGAATCATTTCTAATGAGATGGATGAAACTGGAGCCCATTATACAGAGTGAAGTAAGCCAGAAAGATAAAGAACATTACAGCATACTAACACATATATATGGAATTTAGAAAGATGGTAATGATAACCCTATATGCAAAACAGAAAAAGAGACACAGAATTACAGAACAGACTTTTGAACTCTGTGGGAGAAGGCGAGGGTGGGATGTTTCGAGAGAACAACATGTATATTATCTGAGGTGAAACAGATCACCAGCCCAGGTGGGATGCATGAGACAAGTGCTCGGGCCTGGTGCACTGGGAAGACCCAAAGGAATCGCGTGGAGAGGGAGGTAGGAGGGGGGATTGGGAAGAGGAATACGTGTAACTCTATGGCTGATTCATATCAATGTATGACCAAACCCACTGAAATATTGTGAAGTAATTAGCCTCCAACTAATAAAAAAATAAAAAGATAAATAAAATAAAATGAAAAATTAAAAAAAAATATAGGAATACAAGACCACCTTACCTACCTCCTGAGAAACCTGTATGCAGGTCAAGAAGCAACAGTTAGAACCAGGCATGAAACAATGGACTGGTTCCAAATTAGAAAAGGAGTCCATCATGCTGTATATAATCTGTTTGCTTAGTTAACTTATATGTAGTGTACATTATGTGAAATGCTGGACTGGATGAAGCACAAGCTGGAATCAAGATTGCTGGGAGAAATATCAACAACCTCAGATATGCAGATGACACCACCCTCATAACAGAAAGCAAAGAGCAACTAAAGAGCCTCTTGATGAAGGTAAAATAGGAGACTGAAAAAGCTGGCTTAAAACTCAACATTCATAAAACTAAGATCATGGCATCTGGTCCCATCACTTCATGGTAAATACATGGGGAAACAATATAAACACTGGCAGACTTCATTGTCTTGGGCTCAAAAATCAGATGGTTACTGCAGCCATGAAATTAAAAGATGCTTGCTCCTTGGAAAAAACGCTATGATAAACCTAGACAACATATTAAAAGCAGAGACGTTACTTTACTGACAATGGTCCATCTAGTCAAAGCAATGATTTTTCCAGTAGTTGTGTATGGATGTGAGCGCTGGACCATAAAGAAAGACGAGCACTGAAGAATTGATGCTTTTGAACCATGGTGTTGGAGAAAACTATTGAGAGGCTCTTGGACAGCAAAGAGATCAAATCAGTCCTGAATATTCACTGGGAGGACTTATGCTCAAGCTGAAGCCCCAATAATTTGGCCACCTGATATGAAGAGCTGACTCATTGGAAAGGCCCTGATGGCTGCGAAAGATTGAAAGCAGGAGGAGAAGAGGATGATAGAGGATGAAATGGTTGGATAGCATCACCGACTCAATGGAAAGATTTAAGGCAGAAGGAGAACGGGATGAAAAAGGATGAGATGGTTGGATGGCATCACCGACTTGATGGACATGAGTTTGAACAAGCTCCAGGAGTTGGTTATGAACAAGAAAGCCTGGCACACTGCAGTCCATGGGGTTGGAAAGAGCCAGTCACAACTGAGTGACTGAACTGAACTGAACTAGTCATAATAGATAAACTATTTCATATGGTAAAAATTGGAATATGATATAGATACATCAACTTTCTCTATCTTTTGTTCTGGGTAAAACTGTTACAGTTAATATTAAAGAATAAACTGTCTCTATTTTTAACTTAACAGCTATGTATTTAAGCATTATATACAGGAAAACTGGATGTGCCATAAAAACATATAAATGAATGTTCATTTTTAATGCAGAGGCTAATATCATGTAAAAATTATGATTTTTCCATTTTTATTGAAATTACAAGTTTTAGTGTGACCTATCCAAACCACATTCTGTCTCATAGCAAATATCATGCCTATATCTCTTTTACTATCTCAGGATGCTTTAACTAGAATAAAAAAAAATCTTACAGAATTTATTTGAAATCTATTGTAGATCTAGGGAAATACTACTAGGACAGACCTACTCCTGAGCTCTAATATGTGGAATTTAAAATTTAAAAAAAAAAAGGCATAGATACAAAGAACAGATTTGTAGTTGTAAGAGGTGGTGGTGAGAAAGATATCTTCCAGAAATTATTTCATACTGGGAAGGAAGATGAATAAAACTAAATCTGATTGGCATTGCTGATGTAATGTTAGAATACATGTTCTCCATGAAACAGCAAAATAAAATCATAAAGGTAAGATTAAAGTTCTTAAGCTGCAAAGAAATGACAATGAAAAGGGTGAGAAATTTATATGAAGATCATAAAGTAGATATACATTTTAAGAATTATAGGTATTTCTTAGCAATGAATCATAACAATTGACAATAAATATTCAAACTTAAACTGAAGATTTTTCCCCTTAAGTTGAAGACAATCATATATGCAGATTGGCATGCTCTCTCTCTATATATTTTTAATGACATTTACATCTAGACATACGCTGGAAATGTTTTCAGTTTTACAAACACAATTTTAATTTTTAGAAAATATAACTGATGAAAATATATAAGCTAAACACATAGAATAAAGTTGAGCTGGCTTCCTACTTCTGTACAGCATCAAAAAATAAACAAACAAAAACTAAGGAGTTACAGGCATATTTTTTTCTACCTTTGAATCATTTTTGTGCCTGAGACACTCCCATTACTAACAGCATTTGGGGCAGTGTATATAATTATATATACAATATATATAATATATAATGTTATATCAAGGGCTGCTAATTGTGGTGTACAGTTGAAGCCCTTTTCTCAGTTTTAGAGAAGAGAATTACAACTATTGAAATATGAAAGCTAGCTTGCATATTTTAATTGTGTAATATTAGATTGGTATTGGGCATGTCAATATGCATTTATACTGAGAGTACTTACAGTCAATGACTACTCAGTAAGAATGAACAATTCTAACAATCATAGTTTCACTTATGAATACCATTCTCCACTAAAAGGCTACAGAAATCTCTGGAGAAATAGCTAGTTCCAAGTCTGGATAAGGAAGAATACAAGATGATCATGGAATCACATTTTGTTCCAGAAAGAAAGGAAATACTTGACAAATGATGAAGACATGTCTAAGGGACCCAAGAGGTAGTTTTAGTATAATTTTCACTGCCCCAAATTGAAGCAACCCAAGGTCAAATTATAGTATTATAATAATTTATAGTAATTTGAATATTATGGAATCTGTGAGTTTACACTGATATAAATGAATAGTTAAATAGTTAAATAAATATATAGGGAGAATGGAAAGCTCTTCTTTATACTTGAATGCTAACTAATAAATGTAGAAATGGCAGTTATAAAGTTATAAATTAATGTTAACTAGTGTGTGGAGACATTCATGTGGGAAAAAGTGTTTATATAGTCTCTAAATATTCCCCCAATAATAGCTATTACTTACAAAGAGAAGCATAGCATCTTTACAATGGAGAAATCTGACAGAACCACTTAGCTAGATGATCAAAATTAACATAACCAACATTTACATGCATCTTGATAAAATGCATTGAGGAGAAAACATCACTTCTGGGTTGTTCTAAAACAAATCTGAATCCTATAATGAAACAACATCAGACAACTCCAAATTGAGGAATATTCTACAAAATGACTAGTCTATGTATTTAATTTTGAAATCAAGAAACTCTAAAAAAAAAAAAAAAAATAAAGCTGAAGAACTATTCCAGATAATAGAATACAAAGCAGACACTACAATTAAATGCAAGTTAGGATTTTGGATTTGATCTCAGAATGAAAGAAAAATAGATATAAAGAACATTATTGCAAACATTGATGGCATCTATCTATCTATACATTCTTCTTAAGATACCAGTTTACTTAAGGGTAAAGAATCATGGTTATTAAAACTTACTCTCAAGTGACTCTAAAAGAGAGAAAGAGGAGAGAAAAATAATAATGATAAAGAAAATGGGACAAAATATTTTAAAATATCATGAATCTGGATAAAGAGCTTATGATAGTTCTTTGTATTATTATTGCAACTTTTCTGTTAATTGGAAATTATGTCATTTTTTTGAAAATGGAAAAATATGAACATGTGGGTGATAATTGTGGTCAGCTAGCATTTTCTATGCTAAGAATACATATAAAAAAGAAAAGAAAATGCAATAGTAACACTAGATATTAGGAACATTGACCAATGTTATGATTATAAATGAAATATTGTCTACTAGAATTTAATAAAGTCTAAGGTAGAGAAGAGAATCAGAAGGTGGGGGAAATTTTGTGCTTGCCAATAAGCACATCCCAACTGCAAAACTATCTCGACAATAGAGACATTTTCTTCATAATAGGAAAGAAAGCACACTTCTATTATAAGAATCAAACTTATAAGATGTTCAAGGCTATCATCATGCACCTTTCACTTTACTATATCTAAGGAAAGAGGAAAAGTAGCTTGCACTTTATTCCTGGAAATACGATTTTGATAGTAGTCAATAACTTCATCTTAAACAGTTATACTAAAGATACACTCTGTTGTAATTGCTCCTTTATGTATTTTGATAAGAACTACAAAAGCCTTGATATTGCTTTTGAATAATTCTATTATTTATAATTACTTAAGTAGGAGAAAAGATTATGAGAACGTTTCTCAATAGACCCCAATCAAGTTAAATAAAAGAGTGAAAATTATGCAATATTTCGTGTATATATACACTATGCCTCCAACTTAAGATTTGAAAAGTGAATTTCTCTCTATCAAGGTAAATCAAACAGAAAATAATCTATATAAAGCATGCATTATAGACTAAGGGGCAAATTTTAAAAAGAGGACAAAATAGCATGTTACAAAGGGATAGCATACATCTGGAACATTTTTAAATCAATATAATTAATGATATATTTTATGAAAGTTATAAACATCTAGTTTGCATTCATTATGAATTTCAAGAGACTATACAAATATACACAGTAGCATATAAATGGTAATATAAAAGATAAAACAATAGATTTTGATAAATAGTGAGCAAGGTGAGTAATAGAAGAAGAATGGCAATGCCATGAAAAATGATGATCAGGGAAATAAAATTACATAACAAAAATAAAAGCAGTATTAGAAGAAGAAAGGAGCAGAAATAAAGTACCAAGAAAGGAAATATTAATGTGGAGAATAAGCATGAACATTCTCTAAATTCTGTTGAACATGAAAATACAAATATCTAAAGAAAAGTTTGTTGTTATTGTTTAGTCCCTAAGTCCTGTCTTACTCTGTAATGCCATGGACTGTCTCATGTCAGGCTTCTCTGTCCATGGAATTCCCCAGGGAAGAATACTAAAGTGGGTAGCCATTCCCTTTTCCAGGGGATCTTCCCAACCCAGGGACTGAACCCAGGTCTCCTGCATTGCAGGTGGATTCTTTACTGTCTGAACCACTCTGAGTCCCTTAAAGGTATAAAGTAACTAATATCGCAGCCTAAAGCCGTTGACTCTGTGGATCACAACTAACTGTGGAAAATTCTTAAAGAGATGGGAATACCAGACCACCTTACCTGTCTCCTGATAAACCTGTGTAGGGTAAGAAGCAACAGCTATAACTGGACATGGAACAGCAGACTGGTTCAAAATTGGGAAAGAAATACAAGGCTGTATATTGTCACCCTGCTTATTTAACTTATATGCAGAGTACATCATGTGAAATGTCAGGTCAAATGAATCACAAGCTAGGATCAAGACTGCTGGGAGAAATATCAATAACTTCAGTTATGCAGATGATAACCACCCTAATGGCAAAAAATGAAGAGAAAGAGCCTCTTGATGAGGGTGAAAGAGGAGAGTGAAAAAGCTGGCTTAAAACTCAGCAATTAAGAAACAAAGATCATGGCATCCAGTCCCATCACTTCAAGGCAAATAAAAGGGGAAAAAGTGAAAACAGTGACAAATTTTATTTTCTTGGGCTCCAGAATCACCATGGACAGTGGCTGAAACCATGAAATTAAAAGACACTTGATCCTTGGAAGAAAAACTATGACAAACCTAGACAGTATATTAAAAAGAAGAGACATCACTTTACCTACAAAGATCCATAGAGTCAAAGCTGTGGTTTTTCTAGTAGGCATGTACAGATGTGAGAGTTGGACCATAAAGAAGGCTGAGAACCAAATAATCGATGCTTTCAATTTGTGGTGTTAGAGAAGACTCTTGAAAGTCGCTTGGATGGAGAGGGAGGTGGGAGGGGGGATCGGGATGGGGAATACATGTAAATCCATGGCTGATTCATGTCAATGTATGACAAAAACCACTACAATATTGTAAAGTAATTAGCCTCCAACTAATAAAAATAAATGGAAAAAAAATAATAATAAAAAAAGAAAGTCGCTTGGATGGAAAGGAAATCAAACCAGTCAATATTAAAGGAAATAAAGCCTAAATGTGCATTGGAAGGGCTGATTGCTGAAGCTCCAATACTTTGGCCACCTGATGCAAAAAGCTGACTCTTGGAAAGGACCCTGATGTTGGGAAAGAGGAAGGGCAGGAGGAGAAGGGAGCAACAGAGGATGAGATGATTGGATGGCATCACCAATTCAAGAAGCATGGATTTGAGCTAACTGCAGGAGGTAGTGAAAGACAGGGAAGGCTGGTATGCTGCAATGCATTGGGTCACAATGAGTCGGACATGGCTTACGGACTGAACAATTGCAGGTAAAATGAATTTAGAGAGATAGATTCAGATATATAAACTAATACCTCTCCTGTTCCATAATAAGGATGCTTTCAATTTAAATGGGGTGGATAAAAATAAATTAATGAGTGAACAAATTAGCTAAAACTACTTTTCAGCAATAACTAACTGCACGTATAACTATATAATGAAATTCATAACAATATGATATGAATTGTTTCATGAACACTTTAGGAAAGAATGTGTATATTTTGTGCTTAATAGCAACAATATATTTTTATTGAGGAACCTCAAATAAGAGTTTAATAATTGGAGTGATATGTCACATTTCTAGTTTTAAAGACTTGATATTACAAAGATGATAAATTCTCCAAAATGAATCTATTAATTTAGTGTAAGTCGAATAAGAACCATGATGAGCTTTTAGAATTCAAGAAAATGACTGAAGTCAATCTGTATGAATCATTCAGGACCAAAAAAAAAAGGGGGGGGGGATAAAAAAGAAGACACAAGATAAATAAGATGTGTATCCAATACCCAACATTAAAATATAATAACCAATGAAATGGATTAGAAAATACAGAAACAAATGAACATATACCTGCTAATTAAATATACAAAACCTGGCACTCAAACTAATGGTGAAAGAATGTCTTTATCACAACATGTTAGGTTAGCTGCCTTAACTATTAAGAAAAATATAAAATTAGTTGCCTATTTCACCCTGTTCACCCAGGATTCATCTTCATCTGAAAAAGCAGTCAGGGGAAGTTCTAATTGCTCAGTTCCTATGCATTACTGTTTAAATGTTTTTGATATCATTCTTACATTCAACAAATTAATTTCTGGAATGGTTAGTGATGTAAATTTAAAAATAAATTGAACCCATAAAACACCTAGACAAGCAATGAGAAACACAGGGGTATGATATTAGGGTAAAGGAAGAATATTTGGAACATTACACTATAGGCAAAAGTATAACAGAAAAGGCAAAACATACGGAAATTAAATGGAAAAAAACTAGCATGGGTAATATCAATAACATGTCAAAGAGATATTATTTATGATATATTTTAAAAATTAAACAGGAGTATGAATTCAGCCCAAAATAAGCAGCTAAATTATATTACTAGATATTTAATAAAGGAAAAATTCAAATGACCCACACATATGTCTAGGTCATTGTAAAAGTACACATTTAATGGTGTAACTCAGAAACATGAAAATCACAGACAACTTTGTAAAAAGTAGTTTAGAATTTTTTGCTGTAAATTATGTTGCTAATGGGACTTCCCTGGTAGCTCAGCTGGTAAAGAGTCCACCAGCAATGAAGGAGATCCTGGTTCGAATTCTGGGTCAGGAAGATCCCCTGGAAGAGAGCATGGCAACCCACTCCAGTATTCCTGCCTGGAGAATCCCCATGGACAAAGGAATCTGGTCGGCTACAGTCCATGGGGTTGCAAAGTGTTGGACACGACTGAGTGACTAAGCATACACACACATATTTTTATTGTTGAAGATGTAGGAAGGGTGTTTCCAATACTTGCTGCAAGACTATTAATTGGATTTGCCTTTAAATAAATACCTCCTTTTACCTGGAATGTAGATCTGGTACACGTTTGATATGGAGAAATACCTGTGTGTATTTCTTTTTTAAGTCTGTTTTTTTTGTGTGTGTGATAAAGCGCATAAATAAATAAAACAATTATCTTCCAATTAAAATAAATTAATTAACTAAAAAATGTGCCATTTTAGTCATCATATCTGTTCATGCCAAAGGCATAAGTACATTAGCATTTTTGTGCAAAAATAACCACCATCCAACTTCAGAACATTTTTATTTCCCAAAACTGATACTCTGTACCTATCGGAAAATAACTCTCAATTTTCCTCTCTTCCCAAACTTTGACAACCACCACTCTACTCTGTCTTTATAATTTGACTACTCTAGGTACCTCATGCAAGTGGAATCATAAAATATAATTTTGTGTCTGCCTTATTTCATTTAGCATAATGCCTTCAAGTTTCACCCACATTATAGCATATGTCAAAATTTATTTCTATTTTAAAGCAGAATAATATTCCACTGTATATATGTACCACATTTTATTTATCTATTCATGCATCAGTGGACATTTGGGTGGTTTAGTGTTTCGTGCTATTGTGAATAATGCTGCTATAAACATGAGTGAACACTTATCTCTTGAAGTCCCTGATTTCAATTTTTGAGAGGGTATAACCAGAAGTGTGCTTCCTGGTGGCTCTGGGGTTAAAGCGTCTGCCCACAATGTGGGAGACCTGGGTTTGATCCCTGGGTAGGGAAGATCCCCTGGAGAAGGAAATGGCAACCCACTCCAGTATTCTTGGCTGGAGAATCCCATGGACGGAGGGGCCTGGTGGGCTACAGTCCATGGGGTCACAAAGAGTCGGACACGAATGAGCGACTTCACTTTCACTTTTCACTTTCAACTAGAAGTGAAAATACTGAGTCATATGCTAAGTCCATGCTTCATTATCTGAGGAACTGCCATTAATATTTTCCAAAGCATCTGTGCCATTTTATATTGCCACTAACAATGCTCAAGGATTCTAATTTCTGCACATCCTCACCGACATATTATTTCCTGGGCATTTTTTTAATTTGTATTTTCAAATAATACCCATTTGAATTGGCATGCACTGGCTTTAGCTTGTTCTTATTCCTTTTTTTTTTTTTTTTCATGGAAAGATCACTTTTGTTGACAAGTTAGAGCCAAAATAGACAGCTTCACAGAACAACAGAAATAAGACAGTCTTAAGAAGATATAGTGTAAATTTGCAGCAGACAGTTTCAATTTGCCGCAGAAGGTTGATACTCTTCACCTTCACCCTATCCCTCAGCACTATCCATTCCAACCTTTTCATAATAGCTTTCAAGTGCAAGCATGTCCTCATAGGCATCAGGAAATTATTTTTCCTTAATATCCTCACCAATATATCTGAACAAAGATACACTTGGCATACATTAGGTCAAACTTATTGTCTAGCCAAAACCAGGCTTTAGTAATGGCTGTGGTGTTGCTCAAGCTCATGGTACTTTGGCCAGGTTTCCACTAGATTTTACAGTAGGATGCTAGTAATTAGGGTCAGCTTTGAAGCCAGTGGGATGCCAGTCCACAAACTGGATGGTGCACTTGGTCTTGATAGTGGCAATGGCAGTACTGAAACCTTCGGGAGCCGTGTCAGCACAGTACAACAGGCAGCAAGTCATGTATATGCCACAGTGAAGCTTATATTTCATCATCTAGTTTAGGCTGGAGGAAACATGCATTGGTGGTCTCTGTTATAGTAAGATGTTTGTGGTAGAATTTCTCAGCAGAGATGATGGGGGCAAATATGGTCAGAGGGAAATGCATGCAGGGATAGGGCACCAGGATGGTCTGGAATTCTGTCACACCAACATTCTGGGCTCCATCAAATCTAAGTGAAGCAGTGATGGAGTACACAATCGGGCTAATATGGTTACATATAATTTGGTTAAGGTTAGTATAGGTTGAGTGCTCAATATCAAGATTTTTACAACAGGTGTCATAGATAACCTCATTGTCTATTATCAAGACACAATCGGAGTGTTCCAGGGTGCTAAAAATTAAGTTGCAGGGCACAACTATAGCTATGGAAACCTAGGGGGCCTGGATAAATGGAGAACTCCACCTTGGACATCTTGCCATCATCAGCTGAAAGGGCATTCCATCAGGAGGAAGGCGAACCAAAAACTGATTCTCCCGCAAAAACTATGGAAAACCAGGGTGTCCTAAAGATTTTTGTACTGGTCAACCACTTTTAAATGTGGTCTGAGACAAGGTCAGTGATCTACTTGTGAACGGTGTAGTACCCATGGACATAGTTATTGTTAGCATCTTCCTTGCCTTTAACGAGGCACTCAAGGTGGAAGAGCTGGTGGTAGGTGCCAATGTGAACTTCATAATAGCCATGTGTTCTAGATCTAGAAACACTACCCTGACCTGCATGCCAGGTCCTGCAGATGTCTTCCTGCTTGCCAGCATCCATCTCACCGAAGAGGGTGTAAAAAGACCTTAATGGTCTTGTCACTTGTCATCTAGTTATCGGGCTGGATATTATTTTTCAGGAAGTAGATCTCTCAGCAAACATTGACAAACTGGACTCCAGTCCAGCCAATGTGAAATGAGAGAGAGTCACACATGAATGGAACTTGTAGAACTTTGCATGGCTGGAGGAGGTAAGGGGAGAGCAACAAGGATCACACACTGACACACTACCAAGAAGTCTGGGGAAGATATGGTGAGAGGCTGTTTGGTCCTGAGAAATCCATATACACCCTGCTGGGCCATTTGTCTGGAGAATGGGCATCAGATCCACCATATGCCTCTTTTTTTCCCTCTGTTTTGCTTTAGAAAAAGTCCTAATTTATTATTACCCTAAAAGAGCAAATGTCATTTACATAATTGCTCAATCAGGCCTTTATAGAGGTGTTTTATTTAAAATGTATATGTATGTGAGCTTTTTCCTACAGTAATTAATTTCAAGAGAAATTTCATTATGTATCTTTTACAGAGCCCTAAAATGAGAATCAACCAAATTCAAATAAACCCCAAGGTATGGGAATGCTTCTGGCCAGTTTCCCATTAGAAACCTGAACATGGTAGCTCCAGAGACCAAAGCAGAAAATTTTCTAGAGCTGAATAGTTCAGCTAAATCAATTATGAAAGAAGAAGTAGTCAACTGGCTCTGGAAGGCTCACCCCTAGAGTAGAACAAACAGAACAAACGGTGAAGTTTTGAGAGTCACTGAAGCTATCTAAACACAAAGAGAAGGAACTAAGTGAGCTTCAGGGATAATAGAATTTCAGTCATAGGAAGGGTGGTGAAATAAAGTAGTATTCATCTGCCTGACTTGGAGGAAGTTTAGAGGTGTCCTTGGCATCAGTTCTGTTCAGTTCAGTCACTCAGTCGTGTCTGATTCTTTGCGACCCCATGGACTGCAGCACGGTCAGGCCTCCCTGTCTATCACCAACTCCCGGAGTTTACTCAAACTCATGTCCACTGAGTCAGTGATAACATCCAACCATCTCATCCTCTGTCGTCCCCTTCTCCTCTCACCTTCGATCATTCTCAGCATCAGGGTCTTTTCAAATGAGTCAGCTCTTCGCATCAGGTGGCCAAAGTATTGGAGTTTCAGCTTCAACATCAGTCCTTCCAATGAATATTTGGGACTGATCTCCTTTAGGACGGACTGGCTGGATCTCCTTGCAGTCCAAAGGACTCTCAAGAGTCTTCTCCAACACCACAGTTCAAAAGTGTAAATTCTTTGGCACTCAGCTTACTTTATAGTCCAACTCTCACATCTATACATGACTACTGGGAAAACTATAGCCTTGACTAGATGGACATTTGTTGGCAAAGTAATATCTCTGCTTTTTAATATGCTGTCTAGGTTTATCACAACTTTTCTTCCAAGGAGTAAGCGTCTTTTATTTTTATGGCTGCAATCACCATCTGCAGTGATTTTGGAGCCCAAAAAATACTCATTGTGAAATATGTCACCCTTTCACCATGTTGGATGATGACAACTGAACTGCACTTGCTACCAATAGCCAGTGTATATCTTGTTAGTGCCAGTGCACTATAGGTAATAAATCACTTTCTGCAAGCCTTTTCTGTTTCCCAGGGCTCTGTACATCCTTAAAAAAATGGTCTTCTTTGTCTGAATTCTTAAGAAATGAAATAAAGGTAGTTTGCTGATTTGATACTTCATTTTTGATTGCTGAAATTTATAGCTATACATTTTCTTCTTAGTACTACTTTTTGTGGAGCTCTGATTTTTCATGGATACACATTGATTCATCTTATCCATGTGGGACTCATTCCAGGAACCCTGTGGATACCAAAATCTGTGGATATTCAAGTCTCTCATATAAAATGATGTAGTATTTGCACATAACCTAGATAATTCTCCAATACACTTTAAATCATTTCCAGATTATTTCTAATACCTAATAATATGTAAAAACCATGCAAATAATCTGACATAGAGCAAATACATGTTTTACTTTTTAGAACCTCCTGTAATTTTTATTTTCAAAATATTTTCTGTAAATGGTTGATTAAATCCACAAATGCAAATGCTGCAGATACAAAAGGCTGACCATTACATCAATATATAAATTTCCCTTTTGCCCTTATATCAATTTTAGACAAAGTCTAATTTTTCTGATATTAGTATAACCAATCCAACTGTCTTTAGTTAATATTTGTGTGGAATCTTCTTTCTCCATACTTTCACTTTCAATCAATATGTGTTCACAGATCTCTCATAGTTGGGCCTCTAATAGTGCATGGTTGGATCCAGGTTTTTCTTTTCTTTTTTTTTTTTTAAAGGATTTTTAAAAAGTTTTATTTATTTTTGGCTGTACTGGGTCTTCCTTGCTGTACAGGCTTTTGTGTAGTTGTGGCAAACAAGGGCTACTCTTTAGTGGCAAACAGGGACTATTCTTTAGTTGCAATGCATAGGCTTCTAATTGAGATTGCTTCTTTTATTGCAGAGCGTGGGCTGTAGGACATGTGGGCTTCAGTAGTTGCGGCTCCTGGCTCTAGAACACAGGCTCAATAGTTGTGGTGCAGGGGCTTAGTTGCTCCACAGCATGTGAAATCTTCCTGGCTCAGGAATTAAACCTTTGCCTCCTGCACTGACAAGAAGATTCTTTATCACTAAGCCACCAGAGAAGCCTTGGATCCTGTTTTTTATCCATTCTAAGTTAGAAGTCTTGCTATGGGAATTTCATCCATTTATATTTAAAGTATGGAGAAGGAAATGGCAAGCCAATTTTGTATTTTTGCCTGGGAAATCCATGGACAGAGGAGGCTGGTGGGCTACAGTCCATGGGGTTTCAAAAGAGTCAGACATGACTGAGCAACTAAAGAACAAACAACAAAATTTCAGTCAGTTCTAAGAGATAAGGATTTTCGTTTGACATTTGGTTATTTTCTGTAGCTCTGACATTTACTCCATCACTGTTTTCTTAATAAGTCAGCCAGTTTTTGTAGTGATAACTTTTAATTACCTTCTCATTTCCTTTTGAGTATATTCTATAGATATTTTATTTCTGATTACCATGTTAATTGCATATAATATCTTAAAGTAATAATTATCTTAAATTGTGATAAGCTTAACTTCAATAGCATACAAATCTTTATTCCTGTGTAGCTCCCACTTTATAACATATTTATGTATTTTTTATACTTTAGCATAGATTTATATGAGGGTCATTCTGAGTGGTGTGAGGTGATAACTCATTGTAGTTTTGATTTGCATTTCTCTAATAATTGGTGATGTTGAGCACCTTTTCATGTTCTTTTTTACCATTTGTATGTATGTTTTCTTTAGGGAAATGTCTTTAGATATTTCACACACTTTTGATTGGGCTGTTGGTTTTTCAGATTGAGCTGCATGAGCTGTTTGTATATTTTAGAGGTTAATCCTGTGTTGTTTCCTTCGTTTGCAAATATGTTCTCCCATTCTTAGGGAATCTTTTTTGTTGTTCATGTCATTTGCAGTTTTCTTTGCTCTGGAAAAGCTTTTTACTTTAATTAGGTCTTTTTTTATTTTACATTTTTATTTATTTATTTATTTTTACATTTTTCCCCATTTATTTTTATCAGTTGGAGGCTAATTACTTTACAATATTGTAGTGGTTTTTGTCATACATTGACATGAATCAGATCTTTTTTTAATCCATCTCCTAGAATAATGAAAATTAAAACAAAACTAAAAAAAAAGAGACCTAATTAGGATAGGTCTCTTTTTTTGTTTAATTTTCATTAAAATTAAAATTTTAATTTAATTAAAATTAGGAGATGGATCTAGGTCTCTTTTTTTTTAATTTTTGTTTTAATTTTCATTATTCTGTTTTTTTAATATTCTTTTATTCTTAATTTATTTATTTTTCAATTGAAGGATAATTGCTTTGCAGAATTTTATTGGTTTCTGCCAAACAACATGAATCAGCCATGAAAGTGAAAGTGAAACTGAAACTGAAGTCGCTCAGTTGTGTCCGACTCTTTGCAACCCCATGGACTGTAGCCTACAAGGCTTCTCAGTCCATGAGATTTTCCAGGCAAGAGTACTGGAGTGGGTTGCCATTTCCTTCTCCAGCAGGAGATGGATCAAAAAAAGATCTTGCTGCGATTTATATCAAAGCAAGTTCACCCTATGTCTTTTGTAAATGTTTTATGATATCCAGTCTCTAATGTAGTCTTTAATCCATTTTGGCTTCATTTTTATGTATGGTGTTAGGGTGTGTTCTAACTATTCTTTTAGATGTAGCTGTCAAGTTTTTCCCAGTACCACTTATAGAAGAGACTGTCTTTTCTCCATTGCATATTCCTGTCTCCTTTGTCATAGATTAGGTGACTGTAAGCGTGGGTTTATCTGTGTACTTTCTATCCTGTTCCATTGATCTATATTACTGTTTTGTGGTAGGACCATACGGCTCTGATGACTGTAAATTTGTGATATAATCTGAGGTTGGGGAGCCTGATTCCTCTGGCTCTGTTTTTATTTCTCAGGAGTGCTTTGGCTATTTGGGATCTTTTTGTTTCCATACAAATTGTAAAGCTTTTTGTTCTAATCTTTGAAAAAATGAATTGGTAGTTTGATAGGGATTACACCAAATCTGTAGATTGTTTTGGGTAGTATAGCCATTTTCACACTATCGATTCCTCCAATTCAAGACTATGGTATATTTCTCCATCTGTTTGTGTCACTTTTGATTTCTTCCATCAGTATCTAATAGTTTTCTGAGTCTTTTGCCTTCTTAGGTAGGTATATTGTTAGTTATTTTAGTATTTTTAAGCCAGTGGTGAAGGGGATTGTTTCCTTAATCTCTCATCTGAGCTTTTGTTGTTAGTGTATAGACATGAAAAATATTTCTGTATATTAATTTGATATTCTTCAAGTTTACCAAATTCATTTATGAGATCTAATAGTTTTTTAGTACCATCTTTAGGATTGTCTATATATAGAATCATGTCATCTGCAAACAATCACATTTCTATTTATTTTACAATTTGATCTATTTTTTTTCCTTCTCTGATAGCTGTTTCTAGGACTTACAGAACTATGTCAAATAAAAGTGACAAGAGTGGACAACCTTCTGTTATTTCTGATCTTCGAGGAAATGCTTTCAGCTTTTCACCATTGAGTATGATGTTAAATCTAGGTTTGTCACGTATGAACTTTATTATATTGGAGTAGGTACCCTCTATACCTCTATAAAAACTTTCTGAAGAGTATTTGTCATAAATGGGTGATATACATTGTTAAAAACTTTGCATCTATTGAGATTGTTTTATGATGTTTATTTTTCAGTTTGTTAATATGGTGAATCACATTAATTGATTTGACTATATAGAAAAAATCTTGCATCTATGTGATAAGTCCCTCTTGATTATGGTGTATGATACTTTTAATGTGTTGTCAGATTCAGTTTGATAGTATTTTGTTGGGAATTCTTGTATCTATGTTCATCAGTGATATTGGTCTGTAATTTTCTTTTTGTGTGAAATATTTCCCTGGTTTTGATATCAGTGTGATTGTGGCCTCATAGAATGAGCTAGGATTTCTTCCCTCTGCAATTTTTGGGAAGAGATTCAGAAGGAATGGTTTTAACTCTTCACTAAATGTTTGGCAGAATTCACCTGTGAATCCATTTCATCCTGGATTTTGTTTGTTGAAAGATCTTTAATCACAGTTTCGTTTTTAATACTTGTGATTGGTCCATTTATACTTTCTATTTCTTCTTGGTTCAATCTTAGAAGTTTGTATCTCTAAGAATCTGTCTGTTTCTTCTTGGTTGTCCATTTTATTGGCATATAGTTGCTTGTAGCAATCTCTTATTATTCTTTGTATTTTTGTGTTGTCATTTGTAACTTCTCTTTTTTAATTTCTAATTTTATTGACTTGAATCCTTTCCCTTTTTTTCTTGATGAATCTGGCTAAAGTTTTATCAATTTTGCTTATTTTCTCAAAGAACCAACGTTTAGTTTCATTGATCTTTCTTATTGTTTTCTTCATCTCTATTTCATTTATTTTTCCTCTGATCTTCATGATTGCTTTCCTTCCACTAACTGTAAGGGTTTGTTGTTCTTCTTTCTCTAGTTGCTTTAGGTGTAAGATCAGCTTGTATATTTGAGATTTTTCTTTTTCTTTGAGGTAAGACTGAATTGCTATAAATTTCCCTCTTTGAACTGTTTTTGCTGCATCCCACAGGTTTTGGGTCATTGTATTTTCACTGTCATTTTTTTCCTATGATTTTTCAAATTTCTTTGATTTTTTAGTGATCTCTTGGTTATTTAGTAGGGCATAGTTTGGCTTCCTATGTTTGTATTTTTATACATTTCCCCCCTGTAGTTTATTTCTAATCTCACAGAGTTGTGATCTGAAAATATGCTTGATATGATTTAATTTTCTTAAGTTTACTGAGGTTTCATCTGTGACCCAAGATGTTATCTGTCCTAAAGAATGTTCTACATCCACTAGAGAAGAAAATGTACTCTGCTGCTTTCAGGCAGAGTGTTCTATAAATATCAATTAATTATATCTGTTCTATTGTGTCAGTTAAAGCTTGTGTTTCCTTACTGATTTTTTGTCTGGATAGTCTGTATATTGGTGTAAGTGGGGTGATAAAATCCTCCACTATTATTGTGTTACTGTCAGTTTCCTCTTTTATGGCTGTTGGCATTTGCCTTATGTATTGAGATGCTCCTACATTGAGTGCAAAGAAAAAAAAAACAAAAAACAACAATTATTATATCCTCTTCTTGGACTGATCCTTTGACCATTAAATAATGACATTCCTGTCTCTTGTAACAATCTTTATTTTAAATTCTATTTATTTTATATGAGTATTGTTACTCCAGCTTTCTTTTGATTTCCACGTGCATGGAATATCTTTTTTCATAGCCTCACTTTATATATGTGTTCCTGGGTCTGAAGTGGGTCTCTTGTAGACAGCATATAAACAAGTCTTGTTTTTGTATCAGTGCAGCCAGTCTATGTCTTTTTGTTGAGCATTTAGTCCATTTACATTCAAGGTAATTATCTGTATGTATGTTCCTATTATCATTTTCTCAATTGTTTTGGATTTGTTTTTGTGTTCTTTTTTTCTTTTCTCTTGTGCTTTCCAACTAGAGAAGTTCTTTTAGCATTTGTTATAAAGGTGTTTTTGTGGTTTAATTCCTTTAGCTTTTGTTTGTCTGTAAAGCTTTCAGTTTGTCTGTCAAATCTGAATGAGATCCTTGCTGGGTAGAGTAATCTTGATTGCACACTTTTTCTTTCATCACTATATATATCTTACCATTCGCTTCTGGCCTGCAAAATTTCTGTTGAAAAAATTAGTTGTTAACCTTATGGGAACCTTATGGGGATATGTTATTTGTTGCTTTCCCCTTGCTGCTTTTATTATTTCTTTATATTTAATATTTGTTAGTTTGATTAATATGTGTCTTGACCTGTTTCTACTTTGGTTTTTCCTGTATGGGACTCATTGTATTTCCTGGATGTGGGTGACTATGTCCTTGCCCATGTTAAGGAAGTTTTTGACTATAATCTCTTCAAATATTTTCTCAGACACTTTCTCTTTTTTTCTTCTAGTACCTATATAATTTGAACATTGGTGCATTTAATGTTATCCCAGAGGTCTCTGAGACTGTCCTCATTTCTTATTATTCTTTTTTTCTTTATTCTACTCCCCAGATGCTATTCCTACCATTCTATCTTCCAAATCACTTATTCATTCTTCCAGTTCAGTTATTCTGCTATTGATTCCTTCTAACATATTTTGCAGTTCAGTTATTTTTTTATTCATCACTGTTTGTTTGTTCTTTAGTTCTTCTAGTTTCTTATTAAACTTCTCTTGTATTTTTCTGATCCATGCCTCCATTTTATTTCAGATATTTGGGATAATCTTTACTATCATTACTCTGAATACTTGTTCAGGTAGGTTGCCTATTTCCTCTACATTTATTTGGTCTTGTAGGTTTTTACTTTGCTGCTTCATCTGTAACATATTATTTTGTCATCTCTTTTTTGGTGAGTGAGGCTATGTTCTTGTCTTGCTGGTTGTTTGACCTTAGGCATCCAGCTTTGGAGTTTTAAGGAAGTTGAATGGAACTGGGTCTAGATGCTGAGATGAGGAACACTAGGAGAGCTCAGAGAAATTAATATTCCTTGGGGCCTGAAGCTCTGTTAGTCTAGTGGTTTGGGCTCAGAGCTCCCACTGCAGGAGCTCAGACCTGACCACCACCCTGGGAACCAAGACTCTGCAAGCCATAAAGTGAAAACACACACACACACACACACACACTCACACCAAACAAAAAAGAGCAGAATAATAACATATAATAAAAATAAAATAAAATTTGTTTCTGTTTAGTTGCTAAGTTGCATCCAAGACTTTTGCAACCCCAGGGACTGTAGCCCACCAGGATCTTCTGTCCATGAGACTTCCCAGGACACAATATTGGAGTGGGATGCCATTTCCTTCTCCAGGGGATCTTCCTAACCAAGGGATCAAACCCACATCTCCTGCATTGACAGGTGGATTCTTTACCACTGAGCCAAAAGTAAAAAGGAGATTTCAGTCACAGATGTACAGATCTCAACATTAGGCCCGTAACTTCATGCCCCCAGCAGTTGCCACTCATGACTGAGACCTCAGCAACGACCTTAAACAACTGAGGAGTCCCCCACCACAAACAGTTCACCTAACTGCAGAGCTCCTATAATTGATTCCACCAAACTGTGGAGTCCAGTCAGCATCCCTGTCCCACCAAGAAGCCCACCAGTGGACCCATCTGACCAGAGATTTTACTCAAGAGCCCCACCTGACCAGGGAGCCTAATTGGTAGGCTTACCTAATCAAGGAACATAGTCAGGAGTCCTGTCCAGCAGCAGAGACCCAGCCAACAGTACCAACTAAACCAAGAGGCCCTGCCTAAGCAAGATATCTGACCAGCGGCCCCTCTGACTAGTGAGTCTAGCCAGTAGCTCTGACTGACCAGAGAGTCTAGTAAACAGTCTCAACTAGTTAACCTCACTAGCAGTCGCAACCAGCAGAAGAGCATAGCCCATGACCCTACCTGACCATAAAGCCCAGCCAGTTGCTCCTACCCAGCTGTGGAGAACCCCAGCTTCCTCAACTGACTGCAAAGATCACCCATTCAGTCCTATCAAAACATGCAGCACAGTCAGCTAGGACCAACTGACAGCAGACCATTGGCTGTGGTTTCTATCAACATTCAGATGCAACCAGTTGGTCCATGTAGAACCCCAGACCAGATGATGTTATTTCTTTACTGAAGACAATCTCTAGAGAATGGAAGAAGTGATCTCTTCCTCAACTGTAAAAGGAGGCATGAAAAATTTCTCAAATAAACAAAACTTTAAGGAGTTTTTCATCACTTGATCTTCTTTTAAAAAGTGCTAAAGGGAGTTCTTCAACTTGAAATGAATAAATATTAAGCAGAAACATGAAAGCATGTGAAAAACAAATCTCAATGGTGAAGGCACAGCCATACCTCAGAGATATTGCAGGTTCAATTTCAGACCACTTCAATAAAGCAAATATCACAATAAAGCAAGTCACAAGAACTTTTGGTTTCTCAATGCATATAAAAGTTCTGCTTATACCAGACTGTAGGTTACTAAGTGTGCAACAGTGTTATGGCTATAAAACAATGTATATATACTAATTTTTAAAAGTTTATTGCCAAAAAATGTTAATCATCATTTGACAATAAGGTTGCCAAAAGCCTTTAACTTATGAAGAGAGGAACAATAAAACAAAGCATGCCTATAAATGTACAGTCAATCACAGAATGTTTCAATACTCTAATGGTGACACATAAAATATTTTTAACTCTAATATGAAAGTCAAAGGTATTAAGAATAAATATTATTAAAAATACTTGCTAATAGACAAAATAAAAATAAACTCAGAAATTAAAAATATAAATGTGTGAGGAGAAGTAAATTACAAAGCTTTCACATGTGATTGAAGTTAAGTTCCTACCAGCTTAAAATAAACCATTATAACAGTAAGAATTTCAAAGCAAGCTTCATTGTAACTACAAAGAAAAATCCTATGGTAGATGTAGAAAATAACTCAGATAAAACAGAAAGAAATAAAATAAAGAATAGAAGTGAAATAAAGAATTAAAACTGGGCAGAAGAACTGAATTTCCAAAAGGAAATTCAGATGCACAATAGGCACATGAAAAAATACTCAGCATCACTAACTATCAGGGAAATGCAAATGAAAACCATGATGAGATATCACCTCACCCCTGTCAGAATGGCTATCATCAAAAAGAACACAAGTAACAAATGTTAGCAAGAATGTGGAGAAAAGGGAACCCTATTACACTGTTGGTGGGAATATAAATTGGTGCAGCCACTGTGGAAAACAATATAAATATTTCTCAAAAAAAAATGAAAACAGAACTACCATATGATCTAGAAATTCCACTCCTGGATATATATCCAAAGTGTAACCTTTAAAAATTGTACAAAAATTTTTAAAAATCTATAAGACAATAGAAAAATATCAACAAAACTAATTTTTCCCCAATTATTTTTATTAATTGGAGGCTAATTACTTTACAATATGGTAGTGGTTTTTGCCATACATTGACATGAATCAGCCATGGATTTACATGTGTCCCCCATCCTGAACTCCCCTTCCACCTCCCTCCCCATTCCATCCCTCTGGGTCGTCCCAGTGCACCAGCCCTGAGAGCTTGCCTCATGCATCCAACCTGGACTGGCGATCTGTTTCACACTTGATAATATACATGTTTTGATCCTGTTCTCTCAGATCATCCCACACTTGCCTTCTCCCATAGAGTCCAAAAGTCTGTTCTGTACATCTGTGTCTCTCTTTGTGTCTTGCATATAGGGTTATCGTTAATTTTTTTAAAAACATAAAATTGACATTTAGCCAGATGTACCAAGAATAAAAGATAAAGAGTAAATAAATAAATCAGTAGTGAAAGAGAAGACATTATAACTGATGTCACACAAATAAGATGCCCATAATAAAATATTATGAATAATTATGTAGCAATAAATTAAAAACTTAGGGGAAATTAACACATTTTTAGAAACACAAACCTACCAAGACTGAATCAAGAAGAAATGGAAAGTCTGAAGAGATGAATAACAAGGACATTGAATCATTAATCTAAATTTCCCAACAAACTACAGCACAGGAACATAAGGTATTACAAGCAAATTGTACAAAACATGTAAAGAATAGCAATTTTTAATTTTTCTAAAAAACAGAAGAAAAGAGAATACTTCCTAACTCATTCATTGAGACCATCATCTTCCTGATTCCGAATACAAAGACACCACAAGAAAATAAAACTACAATTCAGTATCTCTAACAAATATGGATGTCAATATCATTAATAATATATAAGCAAGCAAAATTCAACAACAAATTAAAAGGATAAAACACCTTGACCAAGTGAGATTTATCCCTAGGATGAAAGGCTGGTTAATATACATAAATCAATCAATGTGATACACTGCATTAATGGAATAAAGGAAACACACACACACACACACACACAATCCTATCAATTGATGCAGAAAAAAAAACATTTGACAAAATTTAAAACATTTTCATGATAAAAACTCTCAAAAGGTTCATTATGCAACATAATGAATCATTACCACAACATAATAAACATAATGTTCATTACCACAACATAATAAAGGCCATACAGGAAATGTGCACAGTGTGAACTTTGGTTTCCAGTTCCACATACAAGAAACTTGAAAGTCACCACTCCTTGCTAACAATAAGCAAAAAAATGAACAGATTAAAAAAAATCAACAATTTTTCTTGAAAGCCAATTTAATTCATAATTGTCAAAAATTGGAAGCAATCAAGTTGTATTTCATTAGGTGAAAGGATAAACTGTAGTATAAAGGAATGGCATATTATTCAATACAAAAAATAAATGAGTTATCAAGCCATGAAAAGATAAGGAGAAATTTTAAATGCATATTACTAACTGAAAAAAAAATCAGAAAAGGTTACATAATATGTTTCTAACTATGTGACAGTCTGGAAAAGGTAAATTACAGTGAAAATAAACAGATTAAGGGTTGCCAGTGGTGTATGTGAGGGGAGTGATGAATAGGAAGAGAAGAGAGGATGTGTGGGAAAAGAAAGTGAAAGTTAGTCACACAGTTGTATCTGACTCTGCAATCCCACGGACTGTAGTCTGCCAGGCTCCTCTGTCCTTGGAATTCTCCAGGCAAGAGTACTGGAGTGGTTTGCCATTTCCTTCTCCAGGGGATCTTCCTGACCCTGGGATAGAACCCAGGTCTCCTGCACAGCAGGCCGATTCTTTACCAACTGAGTTTTAAGTAAGTAAATTAGACGTGTACTTTAAAAATAGATCATTTTAATGGGCTTGATGCATCACACTGCTGTGTGAGATAGCCACACCCAAAATGAAAACTGGCGCTCCTGCAGAGTATAAGAATAAATCCACAAAAGTCATTCTTTGTACTATGGCAGTACTATTCCATGAACGCTCTCTGTAATTATACATTGGAGGAAAAGAGAAGTGTTGTAGCAAGGAAAATAATTTGCTCGTTTCAAAGTATATCTACATCTCTATTTCCTTTCTATGCAATTATTTTACATATTTTCAAAATCTGTTATCTGCAGAGAACTCTATGAAAGCTATAAGTTAATATACTGTCTATAATGTTATGATGGACAAATGTCACTATACATTTATCAAACTTACAGAATGCATAACACAACAGTGAACTTTAAGGTATTATGGATTTTGAGTAATTATGATGTTTCAGTAATTCCTCCTAGTAAATAATATACTGTTTTGGTGGCTGATATGAAATATGGGAGAGTTTGCACATGTGGAAGCAGGGGAATATATGGAAAATCTTTGCACCTTGTTCTCAATTTTGTTGTAAACCTAAACCTTCTCTAATAAAATAAAATGAATAAAATACAAAATACACCATCCAAGAACCCAAAATTGAAAAAGGCTCATGTACTCCAATGTTCATTGAATCACTATTTACAATAGCTAAGATATGGAAACAACCTAGATGTCCATCATCAGATTAACCTTTCTTTATCATCAGATAAAGAAAATGTGATACATATATACAATGAAATATTACTCAGCCATGTAAAAGAACATATTTGAGTTAGTCCTGATGAAGTGGATGAACCTAGAGACTATTATACAGAGTGAAGTCAGAAAGAGAAAAGCAAATATCATATATTAATGCATATATATGGAATCTAGAAAGAAATGGAAATGTAGACATAGAGAACAGAATTATGGACACAGACTAGGAGAGAAGAAGGGGAGAGTGGGACAAATGGAGAGAGTAACATGGAAGCATGTACTTTATCATGTGTAAAATAGATAGCCAATGATGATTTGCTGTGTGACGCAGGGAAACCAAAGCTCTGTAACAACCTAGAGGGGTGGGAAGGGGTGGGAGGTGGGAGGGAGGTGATACATATATACCTATGGCTGACTCATGTTGATACATGGCAGAAAAGAGCACAATATTTTGAAGAAAACTTTCCTTCAATTAAAAATAAATGGTTGGAAAAAAAAAAAAAACAATACCTCAGCTAATATATTACTCAATATTGAAAAACTTAAAGCCTTTTCTCTATAAATGGGAGCAAGGCAAGTAAACCTATCTTACCACTTCTATTCAACGTAGTATTGGAAGAAGATGAGACGGTTGGATGGCATCACCAACCCAGTGGACATGAGTTTGAGCAAGCTCCAGGAGATGATGAAGGACAGGGAAGTTTGGTGTGCTGCAGTCCATAGGATCACAAAGAGTCAGACATGACCGAGCAACTGAACAACATGCAAAGGAATGAAACTGAATTAATAGCATTTATTATATACAAAATAGTTTTAAATGTATGAACGATTTTAAAATAATATGAGACTGTAAACCCCTAGAAGAAAACACAGGAGAAAAACTTTTTGATATTGACCTTGGCAATGATTTCTTGGATACATCATAAGAGTAAGATTGTTGTTGTTGCTTAGTCTCTAAGTTGTGTCTGACTCTTTTGCAACCCCATGGGCTGTAGCCCACCAGGCTCCTCTGTCCATTGGATTTCCTAGGCAAGAATACTAGAGTGACTTACCATTTCCTTCTCCAGGGCATCTTCCCTACCCGGGGATGAACCTGTGTCTCTTACATTGCAGGCTGATTCTGTACCACTGAGCCACCTGGGAAGCCCATAAGTGAGATTACATCAAACTCAAGAGCTTTCCCACAGCAAATGAAATAATCAAAGAAGTGAAATTACAACCTACATAATGAGAGAGAATATTTGCAAGCCATATACCCAAAAAGGAGTTACTTTCAAAAATATGTGTAAGAACTTCTTATACTTAGTAGAAAAAGTAAAAATAACCTAATTAACAAATGATCAAAGGATCTGAATAAATATTTCATCAAAGAAGACATGCAAGTGACTAACAAATAAATAAATAAGTTGCTTAGCATCACTAATTATTGGAGAGATACAACTAAAAACCTCAATGTGATATCAAGTCCCACCTGCTAGGCTGATTAAAAAACAAACAAACAAACTTAAAGATGACAAATGTTGGCAATGCTGTGGAGAAATTGGAATGCTTCTACTTTTGAAGGTGAAGTGTATGTTTATTACCTTTATTATGGATGATGGCAATATGAGTGTGTACAAACATCCAAACTCATAAAATTGCATGCACATTTATTATGTATATTTTTGTATATCGATTATGCCTCAATAATCACTGCAAGAATTCTCTAGAATTTCATAAGTTGATCATACAAAGTATACATAAGTGCAAATGGCCAAAAGTTGCTGCAAAATTACTGAAAAAAAAATAATTCTATAAATATGCATACCCTACCAAATGTCAAAGATTGTTATAAACCTATAGTGATTAAATTGGAATATTATTTGTGTAAGGGCAAACAGGCTTAAAGATAAAAGTATGGAGAATAAAAAGAAACAACAAATTTATAGATTAGTGTATATTATGAAAGTGACAGTAAACAACAGTGGGGAAAGAAGGAACTAATTGAAAGATAATGAGAAGAAAATTGGTCATCTATATGGAAAAGTATGCACCTCTAATTCAAAGCATCAATTTCTGAAACATTAAAGATCTAAATTAAAAAATAAAATTATAAACCCCTTAAAATAAAATATAAAGGAATGTTTTTTTTTTATTTGTATGATACATTTTGTTTGTTTGTTTGTTTTCTTTCTTTTTTTTTTATTTTTATTATTATTATTATTTTTTTTCCAGTGGGTTTTCTCATACATTGATATGAATCAGCCATGGATTTACATGTATTCCCTCCCGATCCCCCCTCCCACCTCCCTCTCCACCCGATTCCTCTGGGTCTTCCCAGTGCACCAGGCCGGAGCACTTGTCTCATGCATCCCACCTGGGCTGGTGATCTGTTTCACCATAGATAGTATACATGCTGTTCTTTTGAAATATCCAACCCTCACATTCTCCCACAAAGTTCAAAAGTCTGTTCTGTATTTCTGTGTCTCTTTTTCTGTTTTGCATACAGGGTTATCATTATCACCTTTCTAAATTCCATATATATGTGTTAGTATGCTGTAATGTTCTTTATCTTTCTGGCTTACTTCACTCTGTATAATGGGCTCCAGCTTCATCCATCTCATTAGGACTGGTTCAAATGAATTCTTTTTAATGGCTGAGTAATATTCCATGGTGTATATGTACCACAGCTTCCTTATCCATTCATCTGCTGATGGGCATCTAGGTTGCTTCCATGTCCTGGCTATTATAAACAGTGCTGCGATGAACGTTGGGGTGCACGTGTCTCTTTCAGATCTGGTTTCCTCAGTGTGTATGCCCAGAAGTGGGATTGCTGGGTCATATGGCAGTTCTATTTCCAGTTTTTTAAGAAATCTCCACACTGTTTCCCATAGCGGCTGTTCTAGTTTGCATTCCCACCAACAGTGTAAGAGGGTTCCCTTTTCTCCACACCCTCTCCAGCATTTATTGCTTGTAGACTTTTGGATAGCAGCCATCCTGACTGGCGTGTAATGGTACCTCATTGTGGTTTTGATTTGCATTTCTCTAATAATGAGAGATGTTGAGCATCTTTTCATGTGTTTGTTAGCCATCTGTATGTCTTCTTTGGAGAAATGTCTGTTTAGTTCTTTGGCCCATTTTTTGATTGGGTCATTCATTTTTCTGGAATTGAGCTGCAGGAGTTGCTTGTATATTTTTGAGATTAATCCTTTGTTGCTTCGTTTGCTATTATTTTCTCCCAAACTGAGGGCTGTCTTTTCACCTTACTTATAGTTTCCTTTGTAGTGCAAAAGCTTTTAAGTTTCATTAGGTCCCATTTGTTTAGTTTTGCTTTTATTTCCAATATTCTGGGAGGTGGGTCATAGAGGATCTTGCTGTGATTTATGTCGGAGAGTGTTTTGCCTATGTTCTCCTCTAGGAGTTTTATAGTTTCTGGTCTTACATTTAGATCTTTAATCCATTTGGATTTTATTTTTGTGTATGGTGTTAGAAAGCGTTCTAGTTTCATTCTTTTACAAGTGGTTGACCAGTTTTCCCAGCACCACTTGTTAAAGAGGTTGTCTTTTTTCCATTGTATATCCTTGCCTCCTTTGTCAAAGATAAGGTGTCCATAGGTTCGTGGATTTATCTCTGGGCTTTCTATTCTGTTCCATTGATCTATATTTCTGTCTTTGTGCCAGTACCATACTGTCTTGATGACTGTGGCTTTGTAGTAGAGTCTGAAGTCAGGCAGGTTGATTCCTCCAGTTCCATTCTTCTTTCTCAAGATTACTTTGGCTATTCGAGGTTTTTTGTATTTCCATACAAATTGTGAAATTCTTTGGTCTAGTTCTGTGAAAAATGCCGTTGGTAGCTTGATAGGGATTGCATTGTATCTATAGACTGCTTTGGGTAGAATAGCCATTTTGACAATATTAATTCTTCCAATCCATGAACACGGTATGTTTCTCCATCTGTTTGTGTCCTCTTTGATTTCTTTCATCAGTGTTTTATAGTTTTCTATGTATAGGTCCTTTGTTTCTTTAGGTAGATATACTCCTAAGTATTTTATTCTTTTTGTTGCAATGGTGAATGGTATTGTTTCCTTAATTTCTCTGTCTGTTTTTTCATTGTTAGTATATAGGAATGCAAGGGATTTCTGTGTGTTAATTTTATATCCTGCAACTTTACTATATTAATTGATTAGCTCTAGTAATTTTCTGGTAGAGTCTTTAGGGTTTTCTATGTAGAGGATCATGTCATCTGCAAACAGTGAATATGGAGGCTAAATAACACGCTTCTGAATAACCAACAAATCATAGAAGAAATCAAAAAAGAAATAAAAATATGTATAGAAATGAATGAAAATGAAAACACAACAACCCAAAACCTATGGGACACTGTAAAAGCAGTGCTAAGGGAAAGGTTCATAGCATTACAGGCTTACATCAAGAAACAAGAAAAAAACCAAATAAATAACCTAACTCTACACCTAAAGCAATTAGAGAAGGAAGAAATGAAGAACCCCAGAGTTAGCAGAAGGAAAGAAATCTTAAAAATCAGGGCAGAAATAAATGCAAAAGAAACTAAAGAGACCATAGTAAAAATCAACAAAGCTAAAAGCTGGTTTTTTGAAAAAATAAACAAAATTGACAAACCATTAGCAAGACTCATTAAGAAACAAAGAGAGAAAAACCAAATTAACAAAATTAGAAATGAAAATGGAGAGATCAGAACAGACAACACTGAAATACAAAGGATCATAAGAGACTACTATCAGCAGCTCTATGCCAATAAAATGGACAACTTGCATGAAATGGACAAATTCTTAGAAAAGTATAACTTTCCAAAACTGAACCAGGAAGAAATAGAAGATCTTAACAGACCCATCACAAGTAAGGAAATCGAAACTGTCATCAAAAATCTTCCAGCAAACAAAAGCCCAGGACCAGATGGCTTCACAGCTGAATTCTACCAAAAATTTAGAGAAGAGCTAACACCTATCTTACTCAAACTCTTCCAGAAAATTGCAGAAGAAGGTAAGCTTCCAAACTCATTCTATGAGGCCACCATCACCCTAATTCCAAAACCAGACAAAGATGCCACAAAAAAAGAAAACTACAGGCCAATATCACTGATGAACATAGATGCAAAAATCCTTAACAAAATTCTAGCAAACAGAATCCAACAACATATTAAAAAAATCATACACCATGACCAAGTGGGCTTTATCCCAGGAATGCAAGGATTCTTTAATATCCGCAAATCAATCAATGTAATACACCACATGAACAAATTGAAAGATAAAAACCATATGATTATCTCAATAGATGCAGAGAAAGCCTTTGACAAAATTCAACACTCATTTATGATTAAAACTCTCCAAAAAGCAGGAATAGAAGGAACATACCTCAACATAATAAAAGCTATATATGACAAACCCACAGCAAGCATCACCCTCAATGGTGAAAAATTGAAGGCATTTCCCCTGAAATCAGGAACAAGACAAGGGTGCCCACTCTCACCACTACTATTCAACATAGTGTTGGAAGTTCTGGCCACAGCAATCAGAGCAGAAAAAGAAGTAAAAGGAATCCAGATAGGTAAAGGAATGTTTTTAAGCTATCTATATAGGGAAAAATTTCAAAATACTAACTGCAAAATAAATGAGAAGTTAAATTGGGGTTCTACATAGCTAAGGGTCTTCCCTCGTGACTCAGTGGTAAAGAATATACCTGCTAAGGTGGGAGATGTGAGTTTGATACCTGGGTCAGAAAGATGCATTGGAGAGGGAAATGGCAAACCACTCCAGTATTCTTGCCTAGGAAATCCTATGGACAGAGGAGCCTGGAGGGCTACAGTCCATAGGGTCTCAAAAGAGTTAGACAGGACTTAGAGACTAAACAACAACAGCAACAAACATAAGACATTTTTACCATAAAAAACAACTTTAAAAGGTGAAAATATGAACAGCATGTATAGAGAGAATATCTGTAACAGTGTAAAAAAGTAATATTTGTATCCAGAATACAGAGAAAACAACATAAAATACTGCTGAAACTCAATCATAGGCACTTAATTTAATTAAACAAAAAGGCATAAATAAGCATTTTATAGAAGAAAAAATAAATTGCCAATAAACATAAGAACTGAATTTTAGAAAAATAAGCAAAAAAAGACTCAGTTCAGTTCAGTTCAGTTGCTCAGTCGTGTCCGACTCTTTGTGACCCCATGAATCGCAGCACGCCAGGCCTCCCTGTCCATCACCAACTCCCGGAGTTTTCTAAAACTCATGCCCATCGAGTCGGTGATGCCATGCAGCCATCTCATCCTCTGTTGTCCCCTTCTCCTCCTGCCCCCAATCCCTCCTGTATGATATAGTGTATAATATAGATAATTATGTCATCTATTTGAGAACAGCTTCAGAGTTTAGGGAAGAATTGACTAGTACGTTCACATCTGAATGGTGTTATCCCAAATATATAGCCAGATGCACATTAAAAAAAAAATTTTGTTATCTCCTAAAGAAAGGAAATTTCTGTGTAATCTATTAATTGATTTTATGTTGTTTAGTCTTGATTTAAACAACAAAAACTGCAATTTTCAAAGGATTACATGTCTTGAGTTTTACTTGAAACATAAGGCTGCCTAATACTTTTTTTTTTTTTTTTTTGACTACAAGCATTAAAATTCAGTGAAAAAAAATGGGGGTTTATTCCTTTTTGTAAATTCAACAGCTTTAAAAATTCTGTAATTAAGAGTAACACATGTCTCATCAATATTTCTCTTACATGAGTCTGTTCTGCTGTACGATATTCTATTCATCTGTATTCATTCCTATCTTTCTTTTGTTATTCTCCTTTTCTCCAGCCTTTTATTTTTGAACCCATTGACATAAATCAGGCTGCAAATGATACATTCTTTAAAAAAGCCTCCATCTACCCTTTTGATCATCATGAGTGTATATCCATGAAATCATGCAAAATTTTACTAGAAAGGCAGCATGAGGCTCTTGAAAATAAAAAAGTTGTATTATTTTCTTATTTACAAGAAAGAACTTTAGTGAACAAAATTAAAAGCATGATTTTATTATTTGTTTATATTTTTCTATGATTTCCATAAATGACTTCATTATTGTAAGTACTGGTAAAAATATGTGTAGAGTCTTTTATGATACCTATAAATAAAAAACAATATTATGCATAAGGTCCTATGTTAAGGTTATTGGTTTATAACCAAAGTCATTTATACAATTCATTATACATGTATTCTTGAAATCAATGAAACATTTTAAACTTCAGAAAATTAGGCTTAAGCTTCATATTTATTTTAGAAACAGAAATAGGTTTTGGAAGAGTTTGGATGTCTTTGAAAGTATGTTTCTTATAACCATGAATACTTAAATAGGTAACTGTCATAATATAATGCATAATGCAATTAATCAATAGAATAATATATTCTTCATCTTTCATGAGCAAAAAATTATTTAGAAAAAAAAATTCTTGCCATTATGATTGTAATTAGGTTAATTGTCCTGCTGCCTTAGTCATGGCTTTCCTTTTGCAGTTATAGTCTCCAATTGCAATTATAATATTCCTGTTACCTTCTAACTTGATACATTCTAACATTTTTTCCAATACTCTTTTTTTTTTCCAATACTCTTTAGAAAATTTACATATTTGTTTATTTCCTGTTGTTTGGGAGTAGAAAGTGATTGATGGTGAAACGAACCAGGCCAACAAAAGTAAAATATATTGTAGGTTATGGATGATGTGGAAATGAAATAGAAAGAAAAAAGTCTGATGTCAAGTATCTGTATATTTTCACAGGAAACAAACTCTATAATAGTGCAGGTCATACTTATGAATAATGCTAAAATCCGGACTAGAATAAACCAACCCTTATAAAAACAAATGAGTATCCTGATTTTGAAAACTGCTACTAATATCCTAAATGTTAGTCTTCACATTCTCCAGAAATTATGCTTAGAATATTCATGCTGTGCTTAGTTGCTCAGTCGTGTCTGACTCTTTGCCACCCCATGGATTTGTAGCCCACTAGGCTCCTCTGTTTATGAGGATTCTCCAGGCAAGAATACTGGAGTGGGTTGTCATGTAGTCCTCCAGGAGATCTTCCCAACCCAGGGATCAAACCCGGGTCTCCCACATAGCAGGCAGATTCTTTTACCATATGAGCCTTTTACCATATGAGCCACCAGGGAAGCCCATTTGATAATTAAACACAGGCAAATTTGTAAGTCAAGAAGTACTCTAGTAAAAATAACCTGTGTTTGATATCCCCTTCATTACTTATTTTAAGTCTAATTTCTTTAGTTGGCCAAAGCTTTCCCTGTTCTGCATCAATCCACTTGTGCACTAGAACTTCCTGACAGATTTTCCTTCTCATCTTGCTGGTCTTGTGTTTCTATAGCTATTTTTAGCCTCAAGTCTTTTGCATTTATCTCTCCCTCTTTTTGGAAGTGATTTAAAATTGCAATAATTTGTATAAAAATATATTTAGATTGCTTAACTGGTAATGAATGTCTGTGTCTTATCTCTTTTGGCTGGTAATGACTTCCTACAGAGGTAAAATACTATCAAGAATATCTATTAATAATGTGCTTCACAAAATTAAAGTAAAATTAAGCTCCAAACTTTAGAAAAGTTGCCTGTATAAAAAGTATGGCATTAATTGTCTCAAAGAGAAAAGTGAAGAGCTATTACTTATTCTAACTTCTCTACAAAAGATCATCTTTGAGTATTAGAAAAATATGAATTTCCCAACTCAATACTGACACACAGATATAGACACATACACATACACATAAACAACTTAAAAATCTTGATATATTCTAATGTTGCTACCCATGTAGTAAAATTCATTATGCTTTCACTGAAAAGAAAAGATTTTAAAACTCACTAAGAAAATATTATTTTACTCTTCTCTGGGATCTAAGGGGAGAAAGAAATAATCAGTTTTTTATGTAGACAGTAGTGTTAATCATATTAGATGCATCTAAGATATGCAAGTCCTGAGCAGCTGCTTAAATATCTACTGCTGACCTCACAAGGTTTTCAAGTAATATATCAATAGATTATACTCTAGGCAAATGATCCATAAGTTTCAGACCCAATTGCATATTGTCCACTATCCTACTGAGCTAAACTTGATGCCCAAGGACTCAACTTATTCCCCTGGCAGAAATTCTATTAGAGGGTAAGTAAAGCCTTTAGAAATTGAGGATGGTTCTCAATGGCTCTGTTCTTATCAGTTGTTTCATTCCTGGTATTTACTTGTCAAAGGATCTACTAGAGAGGAACTGAAAGGAGAGATGAGATAACCCAGAATGCAAAATTGTGGCTCTTGTTCTTCATACAAAATCCTCTACACAGTATTGCTGTATATCTTTTTGTGTTTCATATTGCCTTTGACATATGTTGAATCCTTTCGTCTTTGAGACTGTTTGAGGGGGATGTGAACAATAAGCTTCCCTAAAAGTTGGGATATTTTATCTATATGTAGCACTAGTAAATAAGGTAATATGTATGTGTATAGAGTACTAATAAATTTTTCTTTTTGACCACTAGTGTATATGAATAATATCCAAAATTTCAAACATATATATATATATATATGTTTTCATCATTATATATATGCTGATATATCTCATGAAATTCTTAAGAGAAAGTTTTGAAATTCCTATTAACTTTCTAAATTTAAGTAAGAAGACTATACTTGCAAATCATATTGTAAAGTTATTATATTAGAATATAAATATATTTTCTGAATTCAGATATAAACCTCATACCAAAATATTTATATTTTATTGTGGTAAGAACTTTTAACATGAGATCTACTTTCACAACATATTATAAATGTATAATACCGTATTGTTAACCTACAACACAAGAGAAGACTCTACACATGGACATCACCAGATAGCCAACACTGAACTCAGACTGATTATATTCTTTGCAGACAAAGATGGAGATGGTTTATAGTTAGCAAAGATAAGACTGGGAGGGGGCTGTGGCTCAGATCATGAACTCCTTGCTGTCAAATTCAGAATAAATTGAAGAAAGTGGGGGAAAACCAGTAAACCATTTACATATGACCTAAATCAAATCCGTTAGGATTATACAGTGGAAGTGAGAAATAGATTTAAGGGACTAGATTTGATAGACAGAGTTCCTGATGAACTATGGACAGAGGTTCATGACATAGTATAGGAGCCAGGGAGCAAGACCATCCCCAAGATAAAGAAATGCGAAAAAGCAAAATGGCTGTATGAGGAGGCCTTACAAATAGCTGTAAAAAGAAGAAAAGCAAAAAGCAAAGGAGAAAAGGAAAGATATACCTTTTTTTAACGCAGAGCTCCAAAGAATAGCCAGGAGAGATAACAAAGACTTCCTCAGAGATCACTGAAAATAAATAAAGGAAAACAACAGAATGGGAAAGACTAGAGATCTCTTCAAGAAAATTAGAGATACCAAGGGAACATTTCATGCAAAGATGGGCTCAATAAAGGACAAAAATGGTATGGAACTAACAGAAGCAGAAGATATTAAGAGGAGAGATCAAGAATACACAGAACTGTACAAAAAAGATCTTCATGACCCAGATAATCACGATGGTGTGATTACTCACCTGGAGCCAGACATCCTGGAATATGAAGTCAAGTGGGCCTTAGAAAGAATCACTATGAACAAAGGTAGTGGAGGTGATGGAATTCCAGTTGAGCTATTTCAAATCCTGAAAGATGATGCTGTGAAAGTGCAGCAGTCAATATGACAGCAAATTTGGAAAATTCAGCAGTGGCCACAGGACTGGAAAAGGTCCGTTTTCATTCCAATCCCAGAAAAAGGCAATGTCAGAGAATAGTAAAACTACTGCACAAATGCACTCATCTCACACGCTAGTAAAGTAATGCTTAAAATTCTCCAAGGCAAGCTTCAGCAATACGTGAACCGTGAACTTCCATATGTTCAAGCTAGTTTTAGAAAAGAAAGAGGAACCAGAGATCAAATTGCCAATACCCGCTGAATCATCAAAAAAGCAAGAGAGTTCCAGAAAAACATCTATTTCTGCTTTATTGACTATGCCAAAGCTTTTGACTTTGTGGATCACAATAAACTGTGGGAAATTCTGAAAGAGATGGGAATACCAGACCACCTGACCTGCCTCTTGAGAAACCTGTATGCAGGTCAGGAAGCAACAGTTAGAACAGAACATGGAAGAACAGACTGGTTTCATACTGGGAAAGGAGTACAACAAGGCTGTATATTGTCATCCTGTTTATTTAGCTTATATGCAGAGTACATCATGCAAAATGTCAGGCTGGATGAAGCACACATTAGAATCAAGATTGTTGGGAGAAATATAAATAATCTCAGATATGCAGATGGCACCACCCTTATGGCACAAAGCAAAGAGGAACTAAAGAGCCCCTTGATTAAAGTGAAAGAGGAGAGTGAAAAAGCTGACTTAAAGCTTAACATTCAATAAATGAATATCATGACATCTGGTCACATCACTTCATGGCAAATAGGTGGGGAAATAATGGAAACAGTGAGAGACTTTGTTTTCTTGAGCTCCAAAATCACTGCAAATGGTGACTGCAGCCATTAAATTAAAAGATGCATGCTCCTTCACAGAAAAGCTAAGACCAACCTAGGCAGCATATTAAAAAGCAGAGACATTGTTTTGCCAACAAAGGTCCATCTAGTCAAATCTATATCTTTTTCCTGTAATCAGGTATAGATGTGAGGGATGGACCATGAAGAAAGTTGAACACTGAAGAACTGATACTTTTGAACTGTGGTGTTGAAGAGGACTCTTGAGAGTCCCTTGGACTACAAGGAAATCAAATCAGTCAATCTTAAAGGAAATTAGTCCTGAACATCCATTGGAAGGACTGATGCTAAAGCTGAAATTCCAATACTTTGACCACCTGATGCGAAAAACTAACTCATTGGAAAAAAACCCTGATGCTGGGAAAGATTGAAGGCAGGAGGAGAAGGGGACGACAGAGGATGAGGTGGTTGGACAGCGTCACTGACCTGATGCACATGAGTTTGAGCAAGCTCCTGGTGCTGGTGATGGAAAGGGAAGCCTGTCACGCTGCAATTCTTGGGGTTGCAAAAAGTGAGAAACGACTGAGTGAATGAACTGAACTTTACTGATGAAGATGGTAGGATGTATATACCAATATGATATCAATATTTTCAAGAAAAGATATTTTTTTACATCATAATTATATATTTACATATATTCCTTACCCATTGCACTGATAGTTCCTTCTAAATGCCCTTGTATTCCACTTTAGTTTCTACAAAAATTTGTTTGATTAAATATTATTTTTCCCAAATTTATGGATGAAGAAATCAATAATTCAGTTTAGTTCAGTTGGTCAGTCATGTCCAACTCTTTGTGACCCCATGAACCACAGCACACCAGGCCTCCCTGTCCATCACCAACTTGCGGATTTACTCAAACTCATGTCCACTGAGTCAGTGATGCCATCCAACCATCTCATCCTCTGGCGTCCCCTTCTCTTGCCCTGAATCTTTCCAAGCATCAGGGTCTTTTCAAATGAGTCAGCACTTTGCATCAGGTGGCCAAAGTATTGGAGTTTCAGCTTAAACAACAGTGCTTCCAATGAACACCCAGGACTGATTTCCTTTAGGATGAACTGGTTGGAACTCCTTACAGTCCAAGGGACTCTCAAGAGTCTTCTCCAACACCACAGTTCAAAAGCATCAGTTCTTTGGTGCTCAGATTTAAAGTCCAACTCTCACATCCATACATGGCCACTGGAAAAACCATAGCCTTGACTAGACAGACATTTGCTGACAAAGTAATGTCTCTGCTTTTTAATATGCTGTCTAGGTTGGTCATAACTTTCCTTCCAAGGAGCAAGTGTCTTTTAATTTCGTGGCTGCAATCACCATCTGCAGTGATTTTGGAGCCCCAAAAAATAAAGTCAGCCACTGGTTCCACTGTTTCCCATCTATTTGCCGTGAAGTGATGGGACCAGATGCCATGATCTTAATTTTCTGAATGTTGAGCTTTAAGCAAACTTTTGCACTCTCCTCTTTCACTTTCATCAAGAGAATCTTTAGTTCTTCTTCACTTTCTGCCATAAGGGTGGTATCATCTGCATATCTGAGGTTATTGATATTTCTCCCAGCAATCTTGATTCCAGCTTGTGCTTCCTCCAGCCCAGCGTTTCTCATGATGTACTCTGCGTATAAGTTAAATAAGTGGGGTGACAATATACAACCTTGACATACTCCTTTTTCTATGTGGAGCCAGTCTGTTGTTCCATGTCCAGTTCTAACTGTTGCTTCCTGACCTATTTACAGGTTTTTCAAGAGGCAGGTCAGGTGGTCCGGTATTCCCATCTCTTTCAATATTTTCTATAGTTTATTGTAATCCACACAGTCAAAGGCTTTGGCATAGTCAATAAAGCAGAAATAGATGCTTTTCTGGAACTCTCTTGCTTTTGCGATGATCAAGCGGGTGTTGGCAATTTGATCTCTGGTTCCTCTGTCTTTTCTAAAACCAGCTTGAACGTCCGGAAGTTCATGGTTCACATATTGCTGAAGCCTGCCTTGGAGAATTTTAAGCATTACTTTACTAGCATGTGAGATGAGTGCAATTGTGCGGTAGTTTGACCATTCTTTGGCATTGTCTTTCTCTGGGATTGGAATGAAAACTGACCTTTTCCAGTCCTGTGGCCACTGCTGAGTTTTCCAAATTTGCTGGCATATTGAGTGCAGCACTTTCAGAGCATCATCTTTCAGGATTTGAAATAGCTCAACTGGAATTCCATCACCTCCACTACCTTTGTTCATAGTGATGCTTCCTAAGGCTCACCTTACTTCACATTCCAGTATCTGGCTGTAGGTGTGTCGGTGATCACACCATCGTGATTATCTGGGTTGTGAAGATCTTTTTGTTACAGTTCTTCTGTGTATTCTTGATCCCTCTTCTTAATATCTTCTGCTTCTGTTAGGTCCTTACCATTTCTGTCCTTTATTGAGCCCATCTTTGCATGAAATATTCCCTTTCTATCTCTAATTTTCTTGAAGACATCTCTAGTCTTTCCCATTCTATTGTTTTCCTCTATTTCTTTGCATTGATCATTGAGGAAGGCTTTCTTATATCTCCTTGCTATTCTTTGGAACTCTGCATTCAAATGGGTATATCTTTCCTTTTCTCCTTTGCCTTTTGCCTCTCTTCTTTTCATAACTATTTGTACAGCCTCCTGAGAGAGCCATTTTGTTTTTTTTGTTTTTTTTTTTTTTTACATTTCTTGTTCTTGGGGATTGTCTTACTCCCTGTCTCCTGTACAGTTTCAGGAACTTCCGTCCATAGTTTGTCAGGCACTCTGTCTATGAGATCTAGTCCCTTAAATAGAGATACTAAATTGCTTAGCTCAATACACACAGATTATGAGAGGTAGAGCTGGGCTGTTTGATCTGTCTTTTGATATGAACTCATTAAATAATTTCTAAATGAATCAATGATCTAAACTTCTAAATGTATACAGCTTTCATAGTGTTTTTGTGTTCTATTTTAGTCTGACAAGTATGTGTGTGATTGCATCACTACCTACCATTTTAAATGGATTTAACCCACTTAAACCTTTTAAGGAAGAGAATTAATTACCACAGAAAGGCATAAACAAGAATATCTTTGTCCTCAAGCCATTTTTATTTCTTCTCTATATTAATTTCAAGTTCAGTTTCAAAATGCTAATTTTTGTCATGATAATAGAAATTGTCCCAGCTAAGTATTCTTTGATTATAAGAATTAGATCCCACTCCACTTTAGATTTTATTACCAAATAACCTCCAAATTCATGCAAACAAATAATATGGAAGAAAATATTATAAGGGAATAGATTTCTGAATATGTTTGTTTCACATTGAAACAGATTTATAGTCCTTTATATTGTCCTAATTGGATGAAACTCTACTCAATACCCTCCTTCAATTGCAATCACAAACAAAGAGCATAATCAAACCACAGCTGTGTTTGCTTTAGAAAAAAAGAAAAAAATACACCAAAATCAGGTGAAATGCACCTGGCTTGACGTTTAATTTAATACAAGTCTGGCTCAGTTTTTTAATCTTTCCATACAAATGAGGATAGTGTGCCTACAATTTCTTTCTACAGTACATAATTAGGCAAGGTATAAAGAATTTATTATATTTCAGATTCTGATGACTCTTACTAAATCATCCCCTGAATCTTAAGTTCAGCCAGTATCAAATATTATATTTAAATAACATATAATTTTAATATTAAAACACAGCTGTAAGCTCAGGGAAGGTGAATATATCGCTGAAATACTAAGAAGATTGGAGAAAAATATTCTTATATACACCTGTGAGTCAGAATAAGAAGTACTATGCTGCTCTTCTAATGCACATAGTTTTCATGTGTGCCACTTTAACAATTTATCCTACTGATGATTTTCATAACACTTCAATATTTGTTATGTTAGTGGAATTGACCATCCTTCCCATTGATTTTTTATTTCTAGGAATGCAAGCAATTAATAGTATACTTAGAAAAGATAGTAATGCTAGAGAGTTAATTGTTCAGGTATATTTTAGCATTGATATTAATACCATCAATGACTTCACTCTCAGTATTAGTATAATGATACTTTTATATAAATCAGGACTTACTGATTTTCAAAAATATCAGAGCAAGAATCCTTTCTGATAATACAGAAGCCCCTTCCTGCTGTCATTTACAGGATTTCTGGCAGCACTAACCTTTTATTACATTCTGGTGTCTAAATATTTCTGTCCAGTAATTCATATATCTTAGAAAGTGAAACATTTATCTATTCTTCTAGATCAGGATTCAATAAACTTTCTCTAAAAGGACATATCATAAATATTTCACATTTTTCAGTCTGTGAACTTTTTATCAACTATCTCTAACTGATGTGCTATGACACCAGTTAGGAGAACCACTAAACAGGACAACTTAACTGGTGTTGTAGCACAAAGGAAGTCAAAGGCAATAAGCAAACACATGTATTTTATTATGTTCCAATTAAACTTTATTAACAAAAATAAGCAATGGGCTGGATTTGGCCCTCAGGATAATCTTTTATCCTTTATTGACTCTTGTTTTATATCATTTAGATTGTACTCTTCTCTCTTCTGAATAATAACTCATTAATTTAGCTCATGAAACAGTTGGTATTTTCTACATTCTCAAACCAGTTTCATAGTTAACCTGTGTGCATGTGTGTACAACTTTAGCTATTTTAGGAGAAATAGTAGAATCTAAATATTGATTTTGAGTCTAAAGCTTCTGATTTCTGTTTTCACATTGTCCCAAGGCTATCATGTATTTACAAAAACCTACAAGACTTGGATTCAATCCCTGGGCCAAGAATATCCCCTGGAGTAGGAAATGACAACCTACTTCAGTATTCTTACCTAGAAAATTTCATGGGTTACAGTGGGTTACAGTCCATGGGGTCTCAAAGAGTCGAACATGACTGAGCACAACAACAGTCTTTGATAAATATAAAAGAAACTGTTTAAAAATTCACCAAATTAATGTGGAATATTGAGATATAAATTAATTTCATGACAAAAGACAAGATCATTGAGAGGTATCTTAGGTACCATAATTTTGATAAGTGCTTTTTCATATATAAGGCAAGAAATTTAAGCATAGTTTGTTAGATCTATGTTTATGATACTGTTATTATGCCTGTGCTATAGATGTCATAAGGAATCCATGCAGGGATTCAGAATCTATCAAATATACAGGAATATATAATCTATCGATCTTATGCACTAAGTAATCGTGAAATATGCAGTTCTCTGGCAAAGGTATTTCCACAGAACTCACAAAATGAATCCAAGGGGAAAAAAATAAAAAGTAAACATTTGGTCACCTTATATAATATAGAGCGCTTAATAGGCAAAAGAGAATTTCAAACAACACCAACTAAATAAAAAAACAATTGCTCATTTACCACTTACCCTCCTCAGTGATGAAGCAGCAAAAATGGGAATGAATTGGGGGGGGGTGAATAAAATAAGAAAATGCCCTTCTATCACACAAACTAACATCAAGGGAGAGGGATTTATGGGAGCAAACTATCAATTATATAAAAGATAAAAGTTCTGATCTTATACTGTACTATATTTTCTTTAAATTTTCAAAGATACTCATGTGAATGTAAACAGAAATATTCTGTTACTTTCCCAGCTTGCCATAAAAAAAAGTTAAGATATATTGGATTGAGTATGTTTGAAAGATTAGTCCAAGAAAGATGAATCCCATTTTTAAAATTTTACCCCATGAAGGTTAACTTATTTAATAAGCAGGTTAAATACATATTTCTTCCGGCAACTTAAAATAAACTTGTTTATAAATAGACTGCTATATCAAAACCTCATGGGGACAGCAAAATCTTTAACTGCAGTAAATACACACAAAAAAGAAAAAGCAACCAGAACACAACACTAAAAATGTCATCAAGTGATAAAAGAACAAAACAGGAATGGAAGAGAAAAGCGCTACAAAAATAAACCCAAAATAAATATGAAAATGGCAATAAGAACATTCATATCAATAGTTATCTTAAAATGCCAAAGGATTAAATGCTCTAATTAAAAGACAGACTGGCTAAATGGATACAAAAACAAGAATCATAAATAAAACATCTGCAAGAGATCCACTTCACACCTAGGGACACATACAGACTGAAAGTGAGGGGATAGAAAAAGATTTCCATACAAATGGAATTCAAAAGAAAATTGGAGTAGCAATACTCAATATGATAACCACTAGACTTGAAAATAAAGACTGTTACAAGAGACAAAGAAGGACACTATATAGTAATCAAAGAATCAATCCAAAAAGATATAACTATTGTAAATAAATATGCACCCAACATAAGAGCATCTGAATATATTAGGCAAATGCTAATAGCCATAAAAGTGGAAATTGGCAATAGCACAATAATAATTGGGGGCATTAACTCCCCACTTACACCATTGGATAGATCATCCAGACAAAAAATTAATAAGGACACACATTAGACCAAAGACTTAATAGATATCTACACGACAGTTCCCCTGAAAGCAACAGAATACACTTTCTTCTCAAGTGCACATGTAACATTCTTCAGGATAGATCACATCTTAGGCCACAGATCAAGCCTCAATAAATTTAAGAAAACTAAAATCATATCAAACATCTTTTCTGACCACAGGCTACGAGATTAGAAATCAACCATGGGAAAAAAAAAAAAACCTGTAAAAACACAAACATATGGTGGCTAAACAGTGTTATTAAACAACCAATGGATCACTGAAGAATTCAAAGAGAAAGTGAAAAAAAATACCTAGAGATAAATAACAATAAAAACATGATTATCCAAAACCTGTGGAATAAAGCAAAAAGCAGTTCTAAGAGAAAAGTTAAAATCAATACAATCTTACCTCAGGAAACAAGAAAAATCCCAACTAAACAACCTACCTTACATCTAAAGCAACTAGAGAACTAAGAGCAAACTCAAAGTTAATACAAGGAAAGAAATCATAAAGATCAGATCAGAAGTAACTAAAATAGAGATGAAGAAAATAACAAAGATCAATGAAACTAAAAGCTGGTTCTTTGAGAAAATAAGCAAATTGATAAACCTATATCCAGAATCATCAAGAAAAAAGAGAGGACTCAAATAAATAAAATTAGAAAAAAAAAAGAAGTTACAACTGACACCACACAAATACAAACTATCATAAGAGTCTGCTACAAGCAGGTATAAGCCAATAAAATGGACAACCTTGAAGAAATGAACAATTTATTGAAAGGTACAATTTTCCAAGACTGGACCAGGAAGAAAGAAAATATGAACTGACCAATAACAAATACTGAAATGAAACTGATTTTAAAAATTCTAGCAGACAAAGGCCCAGGACCAGATGGCTTCACAGGTAAATTCTATTAAACATTTAAAGAATTAACGCTTATCCTGCTGAAACTCTTCCAAAAAATTGCAGAGGAAGGAACACTTCCAAGCTCATACTGAAGTCCATCATCACTCTGATAGCAAAAGGAGATAAAGATATCACAGAAAATAAAATTATTGGACAATATCACTGATGGATATAGATGCAAAAATCCTCAACAAAATACTAGCAAAGAAAATTCACCAATACATTAAAAGGATCATACACCATGATCATGTGGTGTATCCCAGGGATGAAAGGTTTCTTCAATATAGTGGAATTAATCAATGTGATATATCACATTAATAAACTGAAGAATAGAAAAAAAAATGACCGTCTAAATAGATGCAGAAAGAGCTTTTGACAAAAATTCAGCAACTATTTATAACAAAAATTCTCTAAAAAGTGGGCATAGAGATTTTATATCTCAACATAATACACACCAAAAATGACACACAGCAAACATTCTCAATGGTGAAAAACTGGAAGTATTTCCTCTAAGACCAGAAATAAAATAAGGGTTCCACCCTTGTCACTATTATTCAACGTAGTTTTGGAGGTCCTAGCCACAGCAATCAGAGAAGAGAAAGAAACAAAAGGAATACAAATTGGAAAATAATTAAAACTGTAATTGTTTGCAGATGACACGATAGTATACATCGAAAATCCTAGAGCAGCTATGAGTAAACTACTAAAGCTCATCAATGCATCTAGTAAAGAGGCAGAATACAGAATTCATACATAGATGATTTTTTTCATTTCTATACATCAGCAACAAAATATTGAAAGAGAAATTAAAGAAACAATTCCATTTATTATTACAACAAAATAATAAAATACTTAGGAGTAAACCTACTTAAGGAGATAAAAGGCCTTATCATAAAATTATACCTATGCTAGAAACCAAAGATGACAGAAACAGGTGAAGCAAGATATATCATGTTCTTGAATCGTAATGATCAGTATTACAAAAATGATTTAATACCCAAAGTAATCTACAGACTCAGTGAAAACCCTATCAAATTAACAAGGACACTTGTCACATAATTAGAGCAAAAATATTTTTAGTTTGTATGGGAGCACAAAAGACCTCTAATAGCCAAAACAATCTTCAGAAAGAAAAATGGGGATAGAGAAATCAGGCTCCCTGACTTCAGAGTGTATTACAAAGTTACATTCATCAAAACAATATAGTACTGGAGTGTGCGCACACACACACACGCACACAAACACACACACAGAAAACAGAAATGAAGATCAATGGAACAAGAAAGAAAGTCCAGAGATAAACCCACACACCTATGGACACCAAATCTATGAAAAAGGAGGCAAGAATATACAATGGAGAAAAGACAATATCTTAAATATGTGCTGCTCAGAAAAGTGGACAGCTACATGCAAAAGAGTACATTTAGAACATCCTTTAATAATCATATACAAAAATAAACTCAAAATGGATAAAAGACTTAATAGAAGTTAAGATGCTATAAAAATTCTTAGAGGAACACAGAAGCAGAACACTCTCTGACATACATTGCAGCAAGATCATTTTTTTAAACCTGTCTTCTATGGTAATGAAAATAAAAGCAAAAATAAACAAATAAGATATAATTAAACTTAAAAGCTTTTGAAGAGCATAATATAAACAAAACCAAAAATAATCCACAGAATGGGAGAAAATATTTGCAAACTAAGTGACCAACAAGTGATTAATCTTCCAAATACACAAATAGCCCATGCAATTCAATATCAAAAAAGCAACCAAATTAGAAAATGGGCATAAGGCCTAAGTATACATTTCTCCAAATAACATATACAGATGGCCAGAAAGCACATGAAAAGATGTTCAACACCACTGATTATTAGAGAATCACAAATAAAAAAATATGAGCTATCACCTCATACTGGTTAGTCTGGCCATCATTTAAAAATCTATGAACTATAAATGTGGGAGAGGGTGTGGAGAAAAGGGAATCCTCTTACATTGTTAGTGGGAATGCAAATTGGTACAGTCATCAGAGAGAACAGTACAGATGTTTTTTTTTTTTTCCAAAACAGTTTTATGTAAAAATTTCAGTACCATCTATGTCTCATTGGAAAAAATACAAACATCTTTAAACCAAATGTTTTAATCTATAGGAAAAATCACAAGCTTCCTAGAAAAATGAGACAGCCTGATTTCCTTTATCTAGTACAACATGTACATTAACTGAATAAGGTAAATTATCTAATGTGATTTTTGTAATATAGTTCAAATTTTACCTTTAGTCATTTCTTTTTTATATGCAAAACAGAAAGAGAGACACAGATGTACAGAACAGACTTTTGGACTCTGTGGGAGAAGGCGAGGGTGGAATGTTTCGAGAGAACAGCATCAAAACATGTATATTATCAAGGGGGAAACAGATCACCAGCTCAGGTGGGATGCATGGGACAAGTGCTCGTGGCTGGTGCAATGGGAAGATCCAGAGGGATCGGGTGGAGAGGGAGGTGGGAGGCGGGGATCGGGATGGGGAATACATGTAAATCCATGGCTGATTCATTTCAGTGTATGGCAAAAACCACTACAATATTGTAAAGTAATTAGCCTCCAACTAATAAAAATAAATGGAAAAAAATAAATAAATAAACAGAAAAAAAAGGCAAAAAAAAAAAAAAAGTATAGAGGTTCTTAAGAAGACTAAGACTGGGACTTCCCTGGTGGTCCAGTGGTTTTGCCTTCCAGTGCAGAGGCTGTGGGTCTGATCCTTAATCAGGGAGCTAAGATCCCACATGTGTCATGTCATGGCTAAAGAACCAAAACAGAAAACAGAAACAATGTTTTAACAAATTCAGTAAATACTTTTAAAATGGTCCAAATTTATTTTTATTTTTTTAGTAAAAGACTAAAACTAGAGCTACCATATAATCTAGCAATCCCATTCCTGGGCACATATCTAGTGTAAAGCATACTTTGAATATACACATGCACTTCAAAGTTTATTGCAGCACCATTTACAATAGCCAAGGCATGGAAGCAAACCAAACATTCATAGATACAGGAATGGATAAAAAAGATACAATACATACACACAATGGAATATTTTGTTGTTGTTTAATTGCTAAATTGTGTCCGACTCTTGATGACTCCATGGACTGCAGTACACCAGGCTTACATGTCCATCACCAACTCCTGGAGCTTGCTTGAGCTCATGTCCATCAAGTCGGTGATGCCATCCAGCCATCTCATCCTCTGAGGTCCCCTTTGCCTCCTCCTGCCTTCAATCTTTCCCAGCATCAGGGTTTTCTCCAATGAGTCAGTTCCTTGCATCAGGTGGCTAAAGTATTTGACCTTCAGCTTCAGCACCAGTCCTTCCAATGAGTATTCAGGGTTGATTTCCTTTAGTATTGACTGATTTGATCTCCTTTTTGTCCAAGGGACTTTCAGGAGTTTTCTCCAGCACCACAGTTCAAAAGCATCAATTCTTAATACCTGAGTCTTCTTTATAGTCCAACTCTCACATCCATGCATGACTACTGAAAGAAACATAGCTTTGACTATAAAGACCTTTGTCAGAAAAGTGATGTCTCTGCTTTTTAATATGCTGTCTGGGTTTGTAATAGTTTCCTTCCAAGGAACAAACGTTTATTTATTTATTTATTTATTTATTTATTTATTTAATGGCTAAAGTCACCATCTGCAGTGATTCTGGAGCCCAATAAAATAAAATCTGTCACTGTTTCCGCTTTTGACCTTGTATTTGCCTTGAAGTGATGGGAATAAATGCCATGATGTTTGTTTTTGAATGCTGAGTTTTAAGCCAGCTTTTTCACTCTCCTCTTTCACTCTCATGAAAAATCTCTTTTAGTTTCTCTTCACTTTCCGCCATTTGAGTGGTTTCATCTGCATATCTTGTTGGTTGTTGATATTTCTCCCAGCAATCTTTGCTCCAGCTTGTGATTCATCCAGTCTGGCATTTCGCATGATGTACTCTGCATATAGGACTTTCACGGTAGCTCATTTGGTAAAGAATCCACCTGCAATGTAGAAAACTCCAGTTCAATTCCTGGGTTGGTAAGATCCCCTGGAGAAGGGATAAGCTTACCATAATCTTAGGTCCACTGACATCATATATTATTCAGTTGGTGACACCAAGTCTAGTCTGGGAAACTGTGAAGTTTGACAAATTCCAAATGGGGAACAAGATGCTAATGGATATTTCCTGCAGGCATTTCCAATATTTATAAATGGTTCCCTTCCATTACCATTTTCCTTTGATTTAAAAATGCAATGTCTTCTTTTCTCTCTCCCAGGAAGGGTGAGGATGAGGTGGGGTAGACTGGTAACTGGAGAGTGTAGGCTAGTTATGGAAATCTTATTGAGCCCTGTGGGGAGTTATTGATCCCAAACTATATTTGCAGCTGATTCCTCTCTAACAGGACTTTGAACTTAGAAAGAGAGATATTTAATGTATTTTAGGCTCAATTTCACCCATAGTCATGACATCAGCACATAGTAAAAAATATAGCTAAATACCTTTTTTTGCCATTAGTAGTGATTTGCAAAAGCCAACATACAGAAGATGAAGCTGATAAGTGGAGGGGAAAAGAAAATAATACGACTGATAACAAATTTATCCTATGAAATGCAGAGTTTAGAACTAGAGATATAGGTGTGTTATATCAAGTCATAAAAGCTACCAATAAATGAAATAACATTAATGATTTAATTTTCTTGGCCCGAGAGGTTATGAGGAAATGTAGAGATGCATATCAATGTGTGAATTAAATCCTAATCTAAAATAGCAGGAATCAAATGGATCATGTTTAAAATGATGAACTAGGGAGGGGGGATCGGGATTGGGAATACATGTAAATCCATGGCTGATTCATATCAATGTATGACAAAACCCACTGGAAAAAAAAAATAAAAAAAAAATAAAATAAAATGATGAACTAGGTAGTATTGATCTTAGCACACTTTTTAGAGTTATGGAATAACACACTAGGAAAGCTAAAACCAGAAACAAATAAGGTGGCTCTTTTTGGCTCAGAAATGGGATTGGTGGTGAGGAAGAATGAGACAGGATTATTGCTTTTAATTATGATCCTTTCTGCAGTAACTTTTCTGTAAGCCATAGTGTGAGCATTTTTACTTTAAATTACAAGGTAATGTTCATCTTGAGATGGTAAATCCGATTCTATCATGCACTGATGTGAAACTATAAATTAATGTAACTTTAGGAGAATATTCTTTAAAATTTATACAGTATTTCAGACATTTTTACTTGGAACAATTTATTATGTATAAAAAATTGCTAAGTGGTAATGGTGGACAATGACATTTATAATAGCAAAACATGAATAACATCCCCCCCCCCAAAATAACCGTAGGAATTGTTTTGCTAATTAAGATGTCTTAACTTCCTTCCTCTGTATTGGATTCATTAAGTGCTCTTCTTTTCTGAACTTCTTTAAAAACACTTGGGCAAAGCAATGAGAGTTCTTTGTCTTTGCTTGATAATCTTTGTGTTTGAGGACCTTCAGATTAGACTAGTTCTCTCTGAGAATTTCTTTTAAATTAGACTTTAATAGAAAACAAAATTATTCCCAATTAGATATGGTTTGGTGAACACACAGATGGAAGGCTGGACTATTATTATTCTAGTTCATTCTTACTTGATTTGATGGAAACAATCAAAGATAAGCATTCAGGTGGCATTTTACAGAAATAAGCTTTAAAATAAATTTCTAGGATATGTTAGATTTATAGTCCAGTGATTGAACAGAAGTAAACTATTTTATTTGCAAGGTCAGAAAATAATTGTTAGTGATTGAAGTGATTAATAAAAATGACTTTCCTTATGTTTGTTCATATTTGAATGTTTTTTAAACGTACATCATAATATTTAGAAGCTGAAGAAGTGCTACTTAGGTAAAATCTTCCACAAATATTCACAAAACATAATAACACAGTATAAACTTTTAAAATTTAGTGCAGTTTCTATTACTTTTTTCCAAAGTGTTACTTTAATAACTTCATTTAGTTTGAAATACATATGAATATTGGTACTTGATATTATTGCATAACATTTAGAATTATTTTCATATGACAGCCATGATGATGTTTTAAAAAGTTACATGAGTAGGTCACATCCCGAGAGTTCTTTTTGATGAAATTGAATAGAACAGGATAAAAATATTAGTATTCACTTTTAAACTTCATGAAATTTTTCATTTAGTTATATAAAGAAACACAACTACGTATTTTGGGGTGAATAGTATAAACTCTATTTTGTACTGTGAGTTCCCATTAAAATAGTTGATATTGAACACAGGTCTCCCGCACTGTATGTAGGACGCTTTACTGCCTGAGCTGCCAGGGAAGCCTAAAGAGACACAGATGTACAGAACAGACTTTTAGACTCTGTGGGAGAAGGCGAGGGTGGGATGTTCTGAGAGAATAGCATTGAAACAAGTATACTATCAAGGGTGAAATAGATCACCAGCCCAGGTGGGATGCATGAGACAAGTGCTCAGGGCTGGTGCACTGGGAAGACCCAGAGGGATGGGATGGAGAGGGAGGCGGGAGGGGGGATTGGGATGGAGAGGGAGGCGGGAGGGGGGATTGGGATGGGGAACACATGTAAATCCATGGCTGATTCATGTCAATGTATGGCAAAAATCACTACAATATTGTAAAGTAATTAGCCTCCAACTAATAAAAATAAATGAAAAAATTAAACAAATAAAATTTAAAAAAAATAGTTGATATCCCCTTATTTAGAGGACACTAGCCCTTTCAAATTTTGTGGAGCATCAAGGTTTCTTTGTGTGTGTGTATGTGTGCATGTGTGCATGCACATTGGACTGAAGGCTTGAGATTCTGTCAAAATTCATATGTTGAAATCCTAACCTCCAGTATGGTGGCATTAGAAAATATTAGGTCATGAGAGTGAAGCTTTCGTGAATGTGATCAATGTCCTTATAGAAACAGAGAGCTCTCCAACCATCTTTCTGGCATGTGAGGATACAAAGATAAGGATCAATATGCAATCTGCAACCTAGAAGAGAGCCCTCACCAGAGTTTGATCATGTTGGTACTCTGATCTCAGAGTTTCAGACTCCAGAACTGTGAAAAATAAATGCTTGTTGTTTTACCACTCAGTCTACGTTTGGCAGACAATGTGTGTGTATGTTTACCAACATTTTCCAAAGAGTTCATGCATCCCAAATAATAGGAATATATATATATATATATGTATTATGTATGTATATAAACATATACATATGTTGTCATATTCTCTATATATCTTTGTTCCAAGAAAAAAAAAATGCCCTCTAAAAGGTGCAAATAGTCAAATCATCTGTAGTCTATATAAAATGCACAAAACTTTTCTAGAAAATTACATTTGATATTTGTTTTTAAATGCATAGCAGATGCCGTATTGCTGGTTGCTCAGTGCCTGCTAGTGTACCATGTGGTGATTATTATAGTACAGGCTGAGCAACCAGTCAGTTGGAGAACACTGGCAGAGAAGTGGGTACTTCATGAATAAACATTTGTTTGAAGATCACACTATGTGTGACCACTTTTTGCAGCTTTTGTGGTTAGCCCGTTTCTGTAAATTGAAACAAAACCAGTGTGAAAAGTGCAAGATCATTTTAGTGTTCATAGACGCTGAAATGTATGTAGCTATGGGATATATTTGAGTGATAATGTTATCAGAATACCTTTGGATGGAAATTATATGGCATTTCTTTTTTTTTTTTTTTGATATGGCATTTCTTTCAGTTTTTTATCTGCTTATCATCTGTTCTAGTTTGAATCTTCGGTGACTAGTGCCAGATAATTAAAAACTAAAGGGGTAAAGGGGGAAAAAGTCATTGGTAAAGCTCTGACTTTGCTAAAATACTTGTACATTTGAAGAGGTTTCTAAAAGTTAAATTTTACTGGCAAGGGAAATGCTTTAGATTACATTCATTTGTGAATGACTTTCAACAAGTTAAAACCTACAGATGCTTGCACTAGGAGAAAGTACAGTATAGGGCAACACAAAAAATGAGTACATTATATCCATGAATAAATTCATTCTTGTCCTTTACATAATGATGACATTTTTGAAATCTTTTCAGTAGCAAATTGAACTAGCATTATGGACATGAAGAACTATTAAAAAAAAAACAGGCTGATAATTTTGCATGCAGTTTTACAATGTAATTTCTAGATCTATTGAATTTCAGCTGTTACTGGTGATTATTATATTTTTAAGTTCTCTTTTAACCTGATGTTCACAATCTTAATCTTTCTCTTTTTTTTTCCATTTTTTCCATTTTATTGAGAAAAAAGTGGAGTTGTGAAGAAAACACTGTAATTTTAGCTTATTTTTCCTTCTGAATTACAAATGTCCTCACACAATATCATCTAACACTTCAGTAATAATAATTACATATTTTCTGAGACCATTTCATATCCAATTAGTACACCTGAAGGATGAGAGGATAAAAAGAAAGTATAGAAGATGAGTGAGCAATTTTTGCTTAAAGTAAGACTTATGTTACTATGAATGTGGTAAATCAGCTTTATAGATTAAATGATAACTAAAATTTCTTTCATGCAGTTATATGCGAGGTCAGTTTGCTATTTAAACTAAGGAAAAACTATAATATGAGGAAGTATAACGTTAAAAAATCCCATTTGACATGCACTAGATACAAAGACAACAAGAAATGTCTATCTGTTCCTAATTTAACTGATAAATGACCCAGGCAAAATGAAATGTAACATATATATATAACCATAAGAATTGATAAAATTATTGTTTTGTTTTAAAGATATAAGTATAAATATATACCTATGTATTTACATATGTACATATATATGTCAAATATTTTACTTTCTGTACAGTTGAATTGAAATTAAACAATATAGTCAAACTAGTATAAAGGTGTTACTAATATAATCCAATTTAAATATCTCTGAAAATTTATCAGTGCCTAACTGCCCGACTGCGATGGACCTTGCAGAAGCGTGGCCGTGAGGAGCTACCCCTCGCCCAAGTTCAGCGGCAGCAACCAAGAGTGCCAGGCTGTGACAGTGCAGGATCAGCCGAGAGGAGCTACCCCACGTCTGAGGTCAGGGGTGGCGGCCTAGAGGAGTTAACCCACGTCCGAGGTCAGAGGCGGCAGCCGAGAGGAGCTACTAGAGCCCGAGGTCTGGGTTGGATGCTGAGACAAGCTGCCCCACGACTGAGGACAGGGGCAGCGGCTGAGAGGAGCAACCCCATGTCCAAGGAGCAGCAGCTACACTGAGGCAGGAGGGCTGAGAGGAGCTACTCCATGTTCAAGGTCAGGAGGGGCAGCGGTCAGCAGATACCCTCCGTTCAAGGTAAGGAGCAGTGGCTGTGCTTAGCTGGAGCAGCCGTAAAGAAATATACCATGTCCAAGGTAAGAGAAACCCAAGTAAGACGGTAGGTGTTGTGAGAGGGCATCAGAGGGAAGACACACTAAAACCATAATTACAGAAAACTAGCCAATCTGATCACACAGACCACAGTCTTGTGTAACTCAATGAAACTAAGCCATGCCGTGTGGGGCCACCGAAGACGGATGTGTCTTGGTGGAGAGGTCTGACAGAATGTGGTTCACTGTAGAAGGGAATGGCAAACCACTTCAGTATTCTTGCCTTGAGAACCCCATGAACAGCATGAAAAGGCAAAATGATAGGATACTGTAAGAGGAACTCCCCAGGTTGGTAGGTGCCCAATATGCTACTGGAGATCAGTGGAGAAATAACTCCAGAAAGAATGAAGGGATGGAGCCAAAGCAAAAACAATACCCAGCTGTGGATGTGACTGGTGATAGAAGCAAGGTTCAATGCTGTAAACAGCAATATTGCATAGGAACCTGGAATGTTAGGTCCATGAAACAAGGCAAAATGGAAGTGGTCAAACAGGAGATGGCAAGAGTGAATGTCGACATTCTAGGAATCAGCGAACTAAAATGGACTGGAATGGGTGAATATAACTCAGATGACCATTATATCTACTACTGTGGGCAGGAATCCCTTAGAAGAAATGGAGTAGCCATCAAGGTCAACAAGAGTCTGAAAGGCAGTACTTGGATGCAATCTCAAAAACAACAGAATGATCTCTGTTCATTTGCAAGGCAATATCACGATAATCCAGGCCTATGTCCCAACCAGTAACGCTGAAGAAGCTGAAATTGAATGGTTCTATGAAGACTTACAAGACCTTTTAGAACTAACACCCAAAAGAGCTGTCCTTTTCATTATAGGGGACTGGAATGCAGAAGTAGGAAGTCAAGAAACAGCTGGAGTAAAAGACAAATTTGGCCTTGGAGTACAGAATGAAGCAGGGTAAAGGTTAATAGAGTTTTGCCAAGAGAATGCACTGGTCATAGCAAACACCCTCTTCCAACAACACAAGAGAAGACTCTATACATGGACATCACCACTGAAATCAGACTGATTATATTCTTTGCAGCCAAAGATGAAGAAGCTCTATACAGTCAGCAAAAACAAGACCGGGAGCTGACTGTGGCTCAGATCATGAAATTCTTATTGCCAAATTCAGACTTAAATTGAAGAAAGTAGGGAAAACCACTAGACCATTCAGGTATGACCTAAATCAAATCCCTTTTGACTATATAGTGGAAGTGAGAAATAGATTTAAGGGACTTGATCTGATAGACAGAGTGCCTGATGAACTATGGACAGAGGTTTGTGACATTGTACAGGAGACAGGGATCAAGACCATCCCCATGGAAAAGAAATGCATAAAGGCAAAATGGTTGTCTTAGGAGGCCTTACAAATAGCTGTGAAGAAGAGAAGCAAAAAGCAAAGGAGAAAGATATACCCATTTGAATGCAGAATTCCAAAGAATAGCAAGGAGAGATAAGAAAGCCTTCCTCAGCGATCAATGCAAAGAAATAGAGGAAAACAACAGAATGGGAAAGACTAGAGATCTCTTTAAAAAAAAAATTAGAGATACCAAGGGAATATTTCAGGCAAAGATGGGTTCAATAAAGGACATAAATGGTATGGACCTAAGAGAAGTAGAAGGTATTAAGAAGAAATGGCAAGAATACACAGAAGAACTGTAACAAAAAGATCTTCACAACCCAGATAATCACGATGGTGTGATCACCGACACACCTACAGCCAGATACTGGAATGTGAAGTCAAGTGGGTCTTAGAAAGCATCTCTATTAGCAAAGCTAGTGGAGGTGATGGAATTCCAGTTGAGCTATTTCAAATTCTGAAAGATGATTCTGTGAAAGTGCCACATTCAATATGCCAGGAAATGTGGAAAACTCATCAGTGGCCACAGGGCTGGAAAAGGTCAGTTTTCATTCCAATCCCAAAGAATGCTCAAACTACCACACAATTGCACTCATCTCACATGCTAGTAAAGTAATGCTTAAAATTCTCCAAGTCAGGCTTCAGCAATATGTGAACCGTGAACTTCCAGATGTTCAAGCTGGTTTTAGAAAAGGCAGGGGAACCAGAAATCAAATTGCCAACTTCTGCTGGATCATTGAAAATACAAAACACTTCCAGAAAAACGTCTATTTCTGCTTTATTAACTATATTTTATTGAATATTCGACTGTGTGGATCACAATAAATTGTAGAACATTCTGAAAGAGATGGGAATCCCAGACCACCTGACCTGCCTCTTGAGAAACCTATATGCAGGTCAGGAAGCAACAGTTCAAACTGGATATGGAATAACAGACTGGTTCCAAATAGGAAAAGGAGTACGTCAAGGTTGTATATTGTCACCCTGCTTATTTAACTTATATGCAGAGTACATCATGAGAAACACTGGGCTGGGGGAAGCACAAGCTAGAATCAAGATTGCCAGGAGAAATATCAATAACCTCATATATGCAGATGACACCACCCTTATGGCAGAGAGTGAAGAGGAACTGAAAATCCTCTTGATGAAAGTGAAAGAGGAGAGTGAAAAAGTTGGCTTAAAGCTTAACTTTCAGAAAACGAAGATCATGGCATCTGGTCCCATCACCTCATGGGAAATAGATGGGGAGACAGTGGAAACAGTGTCAGACTTTATTTTTTTGGGCTCCAAAATCACTGCAGATGGTGACTACAGCCATGAAATTAAAAGACGCTTACTCCTTGGAAGGAAAGTTATGACCAACCTAGACAGCATATTAAAAAGCAGAGACATTACTTTGCCAACAAAGGTCCATCTGGTCAAGGCTATGGTTTTTCCAGTGGTCATGTATGTATGTGAGAGTTGGACTGTGAAGAAAGCTGAGAGCCGAAAAATTGATGCTTTTGAATTGTGATGTTGGAGAACAATCTTGGACTGAAAGGAGATCCAACCAGTTCATCCTAAAGGAGATCTGTCCTGAATGTTCATTGGAAGGGCTGATGCTGAACCTGAAACTCCAATACTTTGGCCACCTCATGCAAAGTGTTGACTCATTGGACAAGACCCTGGTGCTGGGAGGGATTGAGGGCAGGAGGAGAACGGGACGACAGAGGATGAGGTGGCTGGATGGCATCACCGACTCGATGGGCATGAGTTTGAGTGAACTCTAAGAGTTGGTGATGGACAGGGAGGCCTGGCATACTGCGATTCATGGGGTCACAAAGAGTTGGGCATGACTGAGTGACTGAACTGAACTAAATGTTTAAATAGGTTATATAAATTTTGATTACCATATTAATTCATATTAAATAAATAATAATAAATGATATCACAGACATCAAGGTTGTCAGATATCTACCATAATGTTTGTTGTGATGGCAAGATATCTGTATATAGGCCCAAATTCTCAAGATGTGTGGAGGACTTCACCTAATGATTTTTGTCCTATATAGACCCAAACTATAATAGCCTTTTTGTGTTACTTGTCTCTGGATTCTCTCATTTGTATGCGGGTTATGTGCATATTAATAGTCTTCAGTTGTTTTTTCTTTGGTTAGTCTGTCTTTTGTCAGTCCATTTACAGAGACACAGATAGAGAACCTAGGAGGGGAGTAGGAAGTTGTTTTTTTTTTTTTTTTTCCCACCACTACAAAAACATGGCTGTTTGTTGTATTGATTTTCTTTTTTTTTTTTCTTTTTTTTTTTTCATTTATTTTTATTAGTTGGAGGCTAATTATTTCACAACATTGCAGTGGGTTTTGTCATACATTGACACGAATCAGCCATGGAGTTACATGTGTTCCCCATCCTGATCCCTCCTCCCACCTCCCAGGTTGTATGCATGAGACAAGTGCTCGGGCCTGGTGCACTGGGAAGACCCAGAGGAATCGGGTGTGGTATTGATTTTCTTTGGAGATTGCATGAATTTTGCTGAATCATTTCCTATGTTGGTAACTATAAAATATGGATTTTCTATCTCCCTCAATTTTTCTGTAGTTACTAGCTGGCATTCTTATGAAACAGTTCTATTTATCCATCTTCCCCATTTTATTAGTGTCAGTAATGGACACATGGATTCTTTTATTATCTCATGTCTATTCAATCCATTACCAAGGTTCTTCTTTTAAATTTTAACATAATTACATCTTTTATTTGGCAATAATTTAAATTTTCAAAAGAGTTGAAAATTGGTATAAAGAATATCAATATATCTTTTACCAAGATTCTCAAAGTATTGTATAGCCAACATCAGTGATAAGTGGAATAGAAGGTTCCTTGCACATATATTCCCTGCAGCAACTATAATTTGGTAGCAGTCCACAGGAACAGTTGTTTTGTAGAAGCTTTAGGATCCAAGTAGAAGGTTATGAAACTTTGGTGGAGTTCAAGACTTGGCTCCAGTCCCTCCCATCCACAATCCATGAGCACACTTGCCAATACAGAGTGCCACTGAGAGGTGCACTCATCAGTGCTTCCAGAGGCAGGTCAGCTGAACTTGACCTGACAGCAGATCTTGAAAACAACTGTGACTTAGCTCTAGCACCCCTTTCTCCAGTTATAATCTGTGAATACTCTTACCAGGCCAGGCACCTGTTGGGAATAAGGCCTATCAGTACTCCCAGTTGTAAGCCCATCATGCTAATACTGACTGCATACCTTGAAATCACCCTGTAACTAGGCTCCAGCCACTACTAACTGTGATGAGGGAGCGTTCCTGCCCAGTTAGGAACCTGGTCAGTGACATCCACCAGTTCCTGTAGTGTCAGGTCTGAACACTTCAATCACAGCTATGGACTGTGAATATAATTTTATTTTAATTCTAGTGGTAATGATCTCCTTGCCAGAATGAGAGAGAGAGAAAGAGAGAGGAGATCAAGGAGAACAAACCAGTCAATTGTAAAGGAAATCAACCCTTAATATTCATTGGAAGGTCTGATGCTGAAGCTGAAGCTCCAATATCTGGCCACCTGATGTGAACAACCGACTCACTGAAAAATACCCTGGTGTGGGAAAAGATTGAAGGCAGCAGAAAGGGACAACAGAAGACAAGATAGTTGATGGCATCTCTGACTCAATGGACCTGAGTTTGAGCAAACTCCAGGAGATGGTGAAGGACAGGGAAACCTGGCATGCTGAAGTCTATGGGGTCTCAAGTAGTTGGACACAACTGAGAAACTGAACAGCAACAAAAGTAACTCAGTAAAATGCAAAATAACACAGATAGACAGCTAAACAAAGTCAAGAAAAAACAACATATGAATAAAATGAGAAGGTTGTTAAAGAAATAAACCACAGAAAATAATCAAACAGAAATCCTGGAGATAAAGCATAGAATGACAGAATTTAAATAAAAAATTAAATAGCTTCAACTGTAGAATCTATCTTCAAAAGAATAAAAAAGAAAGAAATGGTGAACTTAAAGAGAAGTAATGCAAAATTAGTCAGAGGAACAAAAATAAAAAAGAATAAAGAAAGCCTACATGAACTGTGGGAAACACCATGCAAAGAAGCATTTGTATATTAGAAGTCCTAGAAGAAGAGTAGAGAAAGAGGGAGGCAGAAAACTATATAATAGGGGAGGATGAAGCAATTATATATATATAATTGTGTGTGTGTGTATCGATATATATGTGTGTGTATATATAGGTATATATGTATATATATGTATATATGCATGTATATATGTAGGTTTACACACACACACACATATATATATACACATAAACACACACACACACACACACACACACACACACACACATATATATATAAACACTCTGGAGGGAACCAACAGTAGAATAATGGAGGCAGAAGATAGGATAAGTGAGGTAGAAGATAAAATGGTGGAAATAAATGAAGCAGAGAGGAAAAAAGAAAAAAAGAATTAAAAGAAATGAGGACAACCTCAGGGACCTCTGGGACAATGTGAAACGCCCCAACATTCGAATCATAGGAGTCCCAGAAGAAGAAGACAAAAAGAAAGGCCATGAGAAGATACTTGAGGAGATAATAGCTGAAAACTTCCCCAAAATGGGAAGAAACCCAGACAGTCCCAAACAGGATAAACCCAAGGCGAAACACCCCAAGACACATATTAGTCAAATTAACAAAAATCAAACACAAAGAACAAATATTAAAAGCAGCAACGGAGAAACAAACAATAAATAACACATAGGGGGATTCCCATAAGGATAACAGCTGACCATTCAAAAGAAACTCTTCAGGTCAGAAGGGAATGGCAAGACATACTTAAAGTAATGAAAGAGAATAACTTACAACCCAGATTACTGTACCCAGCAAGGATCTCATTCAGGTATGAAGGAGAATTCAAAGGCTTCACAGACAAGCAAAAGCTGAGAGAATTCAGCACCACCAAACCAGCTCTTCAACAAATGCTAAAGGATCTTCTCTAGACAGGAAACACAGAAAGGTTGTATGAACGTGAACCCAAAACAACAAACCAAATGGCAATGAGACCATTCTTATCAATATATACCTTAAATGTAAATGGGTTGAATGCCCCAACCAAAAGACAAAGACTGGATGAATGGATACAAAAACAAGACCCCTATATATGCTGTCTACAAGAGACCCACCTCAAAACAAGGGACACATACAGACTGAAAGTGAAGGGCTGGGAAAAATATTTCACACAAACGGAGACCAAAAGAAAGCAGGAATTGCAATACTTATATCAGATAAAATAGACTTCAAAATAAAGGCTGTGAAAAGAGACAAAGAAAGTCACTATATAATGATCAGAGGATCAATCCAAGAAGAAGATATCAAAATTATAATATATATGCACCCAATATAGGAGCACCACAATATGTAAGGCAAATGCTAACAAGAATGAAGGGGGAAATTAACAATAACACAATAATAGTGGGAGTCTTTAATACCACACTCACACCTATGGACAGATCAACTAAACAGAAAATTAACAAGGAAACACAAACTTTAAATGACACAAGGGTCCAGCTAGACCTAATTGATATCTATAGGACATTTCACCCCAAAACAATCAATTGAACCTTTTTCTCAAGTGCTCACGGAACCTTCTCCAGAATAGATCATATCCTAGGCCACAAAACTAGCCTTGGTAAATTTTAAAAAAATGAAATCAATCCAGTCATCTTTTCTGACCACAATGCAGTAAGATTAGATCTCAATTACAGGGAAAAAAAGCTATTAAAAATTCCAACATATGTAGGCTAAATAACACACTTCTGAATAACAAACGAATCATAGAAGAAATCAAAAAAGAAATCAAAATATGCATAGAAACTAATGAAAATGAAAACATAACAACCCCAAACCTATGGGACACTGTAAAAGCAGTGCTAAGGGGAAGGTTCATAGCAATACAGGCTTACCTCAAGAAACAAGAAAAAAGCCAAATAAATAACTTAATTCTACACCTAAAGCAACTAGAGAAGGAAGAAATGAAGAACCCCAGGGTGAGTAGAAGGAAAGAAATCTTAAAAATTAGGGCAGAAATAAATGCAAAAGAAACAAAAGAGACCATCACAAAAATCAACAGAGCTAAAAGCTGTTTTTTTGAAAAGGTAAATAAAATTGACAAACGGTTAGCCAAACTCATCAAGAAACAAAAGGAGAAGAACCAAATCAACAAAATTAGAAATGAAAATGGAGAGATCACAACAGACAACTCTGAAATACTAAGGATCATAAGAGACTACTACCAGCAGCTCTATGCCAATAAAATGGACAAGTTGGAAGAAATGGACAAATTATTAGAAAAGTATAACTTTCTAAAACTGAACCAGGAAGAAATAGAAAATCTTAACAGACCCATCACAAGCATGGAAATCGAAACTGTAATCAGAAATCTTCCAGCAAACAAAAGCCCAGGACCAGATGGCTTCACAGCTGAATTCTACCAAAAATTTAGAGAAGAGCTAACACCTATCTTACTCAAACTCTTCCAGAAAATTGCAGAAGAAGACAAACTTCCAAACTTATTTTATGAGGCCACCATCACCCTAATACCAAAACCAGAAAAGGATGCCACAAAAAAAGAAAACTACAGGCCAATATCACTCATGAACATAGATGCAAAAATCCTTAACAAAATTCTAGCAAACAGAATCCAACAACATATTAAAAAGATCATTCATCATGACCAAGTGGGCTTTATCCCAGGAATGCAAAGATTCTTTAATATCCACAAATCAATCAATGTAATACACCGCATTAACAATTTGAAAGATAAAAACGATATGATTATCTCAATAGATGCAGAGAAAGCCTTTGACAAAATTCAACATCCATTTATGATAAAAAAAAAAAAACTCTCCAGAAAGCAGGCATAGAAGGAACATAACTCAACGTAATTAAAGCTATGTATGACAAATCCACAGAAAACATTATGCTCAATGGTGAAAACTTGAAAGCATTTCCCTTAAAGTAAGGAACAAGACAAAGGTGTCCTCTCTCACCACTACTATTAAACATAGTTTTAGAAGTGTTGGCCACAGCAATCAGAGCAGAAAAAGAAATAAAAGGAATCCAGATAGGAAAAGAAAAGGTGAAACTCTCACTGCCTGTAGATGACATGATCCTCTACATAGAAAACCCTAAAGACTCTACCAGAATATTACTAGAGCTAATCAATGAATACAGTAATGTTGCAGGCTATAAAATTAACACACAGAAATCCCTTGCATTCCTAAATGCTAACAATGAGAAAACAGAAAGAGGAATTAAGGAAACAATACCATTCACCATTGCAACAAAAAGAATAAAATACTTAGGAGTATATCTACCTAAAGAAATTAAAGACCTATATATATAAAACTATAAAACACTGATGAAAGAAATGAAATAGGACACAAATAGATGGAGAAATATACCGTGTTCATGGGTTGGAAGAATCAATATTGTGAAAATGGCTATACTACCCAAAGCAATCTATAGATTCAATGCACTCCCTATCAATCTATCAATGGTATTTTTCACAGAACTAGAACAAATAATTTCACAATTTGTATGGAAATACAAAAAACCTTGAATACCCAAAGCAATCTTGAGAAAGAAGAATGGAACTGGAGGAATCAACCTGCCTGACTTCAGACCCTAATACAAAGCCACAGTCATCAAGACAGTATGGTACTGACACAAAGACAGAAATATAGACCAATGGAACAGAATAGAAAGCCCAGAGATGAATCTATATACCTATGGACACTTTATCTTCGACAAAGGAGGCAATGATATACAATGAAAGAACGACCACCTCTTTAACAAGTGGTGCTGGGAAAACTGATCAACCACTTGTAAAAGAATGAAACTAGAACACTTTCTAACACCATACACAAAAATAAACTCAAAATGGATTAAAGATCTAAATGTAAGATCAGAAACTATAAAACACCTAGAGGAGAACATAGGCAAAACACTCTCCGACATAAATCACAGCAGAATTCTCTATGACCCACCTCCCAGAATATTGGAAATAAAAGCAAAAATACACAAATGGGACCTAATGAAACTTAAAAGCTTTTGCACTACAAAGGAAACTATAAATAAGGTGAAAAGACAGCCCTCAGATTGGGAGAAAATAATAGCAAATGAAGAAACAAAGGATTAATCTCAAAAATATACAAGCAACTCCTGAAGCTCAATTCCAGAAAAATAAATGACCCAATCAAAAAACGGGGCAAAGAACTAAACAAACATTTCTCCAAAGAAGACATACAGATGGCTAACAAACACATGAAAAGATGTTCAACATCACTCATTATCAGAGAAATGCAAATCAAAACCACAATGAGGTACCATTACACGCCAGTCAGGATGGCTGCTATCCAAAAGTCTACAAGCAATAAATGCTGGAGAGGGTGTGGAGAAAAGGGAACCCTCTTACACTGTTGGTGGGAATGCAAACTAGTACAGCCGCTATGGAGAACAGTGTGGAGATTTCTTAAAAAACTGGAAATAGATCTGCCATATGACCAAGCAATCCCACTTCTGAGCATACATACCAAGGAAACCAGATCTGAAAGAGACACATGCACCCCAATGTTCATCGCAGCACTGTTTATAATAGCCAGGACATGGAAGCAACCTAGATGCCCATCAGCAGATGAATCGATAAGGAAGCTGTGGTACATATACACCATGGAATATTACTCAGCCATTAAAAAGAATTCATTTGAATCAGTTCTAATGAGATGGATGAAACTGGAGCCCATTATACAGAGTGAAGTAAGCCAGAAAGATAAAGACCAATACAGTATACTAATTCATATATATGGAATTTAAAAAGATGGTAACAATAACCCTATATGCAAAACAGAAAAAGAGACACAGATGGACAGAACAGACTTTGGGACTCTGTGGGAGAAGGCGAGGGTGGGATGTTCTGAGAGAATAGCATTGAAACAAATATACTATCAGGGTGAAACAGACCACCAGCCCAGGTGGGATGCATGAGACAAGTGCTCAGGGCTTGGGAAGTACACTGGGAAGATCCAGAGGAATCAGATGGGGAGGGTGGTGAGAGGAGGGATCGGGATGGGGGAAAAAACAAAACAAGACAGAAAGAAATATTGACTAATGTGCCAACTCATGGAAAGTCACTTTATCTGTAAGGAAACCTACAAGATGAACTAAGGGAAAGGAAAATGGTATTCCAGTCAAATTGTAATAAAAAAAGACCAAGAAGGCTCTATATCAGATAAAAATGACATCAAACAAGAGAGAAAGAAAGTCACTATAAAATAAGGGAGGATAGAACAATTATATATATATATATATATATATGTATATATATATGTGTGTGTGTATATCTATATATATGTGTGTGTGTATATGTATATATATATATGTGTATATGCATGTATATATGCATGTGTACACACACACACACATATATACATATATACACATAAATATATATATATGTGTACACATACATGCATCCAGTATTGGATGATCTGAATAATTGAAATAAATATTAACAGAGCTGAAGGGAGAAAATGACTCTAATGTGGAGCATCAATACTCCATTTTCTATATTGAATAAATAATCTTGGCAGAAAAAGAATAAGGAAACAAAGGATTTAATGAACATTGTAGAACAAATGTACCTTTCTGGTATATACAGAACATTCCTTGAAGCAGAATACAAATTTTCTCAAGCTCACATGGAACATTTTCCAGGAATAATCACATGCTGGACCATAAAAGAAGCCTTGGTTAATATAAGAAAATGAAAATCATAATGTGTATTTTCTGACCACAATGCTATGTTATTAGAAAACAAATATACAACAAAAATCTGTAAGAAACACAGATATGTGGAGGCTAAACATTATGCTACTAAACAGTCAGTAGACCAATGAAAGAAATCAATGCAGAAATAAAAAAAAAATACCTAGAGAGAAATGAAAATGAAAGCACTATGATTAAAAAATCATTGGATGCAGCAGAAGCATTTCTAAGAGAGAAGTTTATAGCAGTAAAATCTTATCTCAGGAAATAAGAAAAACCTCAAGTAAAGAACCTATCCTTATATCTAAAGTAATGAGAGAAAGAAGAGCAAACAAAACTCAAAGTTAATAGAAAGGGTGAAATTATAATGATCAGAGTAAAATTAAATAAAATACAATTAAGAAAACTAAGAAAGATCAGGGAAATTAAAGCTAGTTCTATGAGAAGATAAACAAAATTAATAAATCTTAAACCAGATTCTTCAAGAAAAAAGGGATAGAGCACAGATCAATAAAATTATAAATAGAAAAGTTTTGACACTGAAATGCAAAGGATCAGAAGCAACTACTACAAGCAACAATATGCCAATAAAATGGCCAATCTAGAAGAAATTGACAAATTCTTAGAAATGTACAATCGCCCAAGACTGAATCGTGAAGAAATAGAAAATATAAACAGACAAATTACAAATGCTGAAGTTGCAACTGTGATTTTAAAACTCCCAACTAACAAAAGTCCAAGACCAGAAGACTTCAAGAGGGGAATTTTATAAAAAATTTAGAGGAGAGTTAACACCTATACTTCTGAAACTACTCCAAAAAAGTACATAGGAAAGAGCACTCCCAAAGTCATTCTATAAGGTCACAGTCACCCTGATACCAAAATCAAACAAAGATACCACAAAAAAAGAAAATTAAAAACCAATATCACTAATGGAAATAGACACAAACATACTAAAAACAATACTAGCAAAACAAATATAACAATATATTAAAAAAATCACACATGATAACCAAGTAGAATTTACTCCAGGGATGCAAAGATGTTTTAATACCTGCAACTCAATTACTGTGATAAACAACATCAATGAGTTGAACATTAAAAGCAATATGATCATTTCAATAGAGGTAGAAAAAGCTTTTGCCAAAATTCAACATCCATTTATGATTTAAAAAAAATCCCCAGAAAATGGGCATAGAGGAACATACATCAACATAATATGGGTCATACACAACAAATGCTCAGTTAAGGTAATACTCAGTGGCAAAAAGAATAATACATTTCCTCTAAGACAAGGAAAAATCAAGGTTGTCCACTCTCACCACTTTTATTTTTTTATTTTTATTTTTATTTATTTTCTTTTTTTATTTTTATTTATTTATTTATTTATTATTATTATTATTTTTTTTTCCAGTGGGTTTTGTCATACATTGATATGAATCAGCCATGGATTTACATGTATTCCCAATCCCGATCCCCCCTCCCACCTCCCTCTCCACCCGATTCCTCTGGGTCTTCCCAGTGCACCAGGCCAGAGCACTTGTCTCATGCATCCCACCTGGGCTGGTGATCTGTTTCACCATAGATAGTATACATGCTGTTCTTTTGAAATATCCCACCCTCACATTCTCCCACAAAGTTCAAAAGTCTGTTCTGTATTTCTGTGTCTCTTTTTCTGTTCTGCATATAGGGTTATCGTTATCACCTTTCTAAATTCCATATATATGTGTTAGTATGCTGTAATGTTCTTTATCTTTCTGGCTTACTTCACTCTGTATAATGGGCTCCAGCTTCATCCATCTCATTAGGACTGGTTCAAATGAATTCTTTTTAATGGCTGAGTAATATTCCATGGTGTATATGTACCACAGCTTCCTTATCCATTCATCTGCTGATGGGCATCTAGGTTGCTTCCATGTCCTGGCTATTATAAACAGTGCTGCGATGAACATTGGGGTGCACGTGTCTCTTTCAGATCTGGTTTCCTCAGTGTGTATGCCCAGAAGTGGGATTGCTGGGTCATATGGCAGTTCTATTTCCAGTTTTTTAAGAAATCTCCACACTGTTTTCCATAGCGGCTGTACTAGTTTGCATTCCCACCAACAGTGTAAGAGGGTTCCCTTTTCTCCACACCCTCTCCAGCATTTATTGCTTGTAGACTTTTGGATAGCAGCCATCCTGACTGGCGTGTAATGGTACCTCATTGTGGTTTGGATTTGCATTTCTCTAATAATGAGTGATGTTGAGCATCCTTTCATGTGTTTGTTAGCCATCTGTATGTCTTCTTTGGAGAAATGTCTGTTTAGTTCTTTGGCCCATTTTTTGATTGGGTCATTTATTTTTCTGGAATTGAGCTTCAGGAGTTGCTTGTATATTTTTGAGATTAATCCTTTGTCTGTTTCTTCATTTGCTATTATTTTCTCCCAATCTGAGGGCTGTCTTTTCACCTTACTTATAGTTTCCTTTGTAGTGCAAAAGCTTTTAAGTTTCATTAGGTCAACCCTAAAGACTCTACCAGAAAATTACTAGAGCTAATCAATGAATATAGTAAAGTTGCAGGATATAAAATTAACACACAGAAATCCCTTGCATTCATATATACTAACAATGAAAAAACAGAAAGAGAAATTAAGGAAACAATACCATTCACCATTGCAACAAAAAGAATAAAATACTTAGGAGTATATCTACCTAAAGAAACAAAGGACCTATACATAGAAAACTATAAAACACTGATGAACGAAATCAAAGAGGACACAAACAGATGGAGAAACATACCGTGTTCATGGATTGGAAGAATTAATATTGTCAAAATGGCTATTCTACCCAAAGCAGTCTATAGATTCAATGCAATCCCTATCAAGTTACCAACGGCATTTTTCACAGAACTAGACCAAAGAATTTCACAATTTGTATGGAAATACAAAAAACCTCGAATAGCCAAAGTAATCTTGAGAAAGAAGAATGGAACTGGAGGAATCAACCTGCCTGACTTCAGACTCTACTACAAAGCCACAGTCATCAATACAGTATGGTACTGGCACAAAAACAGAAATATAGATCAATGGAACAGAATAGAAAGCCCAGAGATAAATCCACGAACCTATGGACACCTTATCTTTGACAAAGGAGGCAAGGATATACAATGGAAAAAAGACAACCTCTTTAACAAGTGGTGCTGGGAGAACTGGTCAACCACTTGTAAAAGAATGAAACTAGAACACTTTCTAACACCATACACAAAAATAAACTCAAAATGGATTAAAGATCTAAATGTAAGACCAGAAACTATAAAACTCCTAGAGGAGAACATAGGCAAAACACTCTCCGACATAAATCACAGCAAGATCCTCTATGACCCACCTCCCAGAATATTGGAAATAAAAGCAAAACTAATCACCACTTTTATTCAACATAGTTTTGGAAAGCCTAGACATGGCAGAAGACATTAAGAAGAGTTGGCAAGAATATATAGAAGAACTATACAAAAAATATCTTAATAACTAACTATGATGGTGTGATCACTCACCTAGAGCCAAACATCCTGGAATGCAAAGTCAAGTGAGCCTTAGGAAGCATCACTATGCAGAAAGCTAGTGGTGGTGATGGAATTCCATTTGAGATATTTAAAATCCTAAATGCTGCTGCTGCTAAAGTGCTGCACTCAGTATGCCAGCAAAAAATCGACAATTCAGCAGTGGTCACAGGACTGGAAAATATATTTTCATTCTGATCTCAAAGAAAAGCAATGCTAAAGAATGTTCAAACTATCACACAGTTGAACTCATTTCACAAGCTAGCAAGGCAGTGCTCAAAATCCTTCAAGCCTGGTTTCAACAGTATGTGAACCAATAACTTCCTGATTTACAAGCTGTATTTAGAAAAAGCAGAAGAACCAGAGATCAAACTGCCAACGTCAGTTGGATCATAGAAAAAGCAAGATAATTTCAGAAGAACATCTACTTCTCCTTCATTGACTATGCTAAATGCTTTGATTGTGTGGATAACAACAAACAATGGAAAATTCTTAGAGATGGGAATACCATACTACCTTACCTGCTTCCTGGGAAACCTGTTTCCAGGTCAAGAAGCAACATTTAGAACCAGACATGGAACAATAGAATGGTTCCAAATTGAGAAAAGTGTATGTCGAGACTGTGTATTGTCATCCCGCTTATTTAGCTTTTATGTGGAGTACATCATGTGAAATGCCAGGCTGGATGAAGCACGAGCTGGAATCAAGATTGTTGAGAGAAATATCAATAACCTCAGATATTCAGATAGCACTATGCTAACGGCATAAGTGAAGAGGTACTAAAGAGCCTATTGATGAAGGTGAAAGAGGAGAGTGAAAAAGCTGGCTTAAAACTAAACATTCAAAAAATGAAGATCATGACATCCAGTCCCATCACTTAATGACAAATAGATGGGGAAACAATGGAAACTGTGACAGATGTTATATCTTTGGCCTCAAAAATCACTGCATATGGTGACTGAAGCTATGAAATTAAAAGACACTTGTTCCATGAAAGTAAATCTATGACAAACCTAGACAGTATATTAAAAAGCAGAGACATTACTTTGCCACCAAAGATTTGTATAGCCAAAGCTATGGTTTTTCCAATAGCCATGTACTGATGTGAGAGTTGGACCATAAAGGAGGCTGAGTGTGAAAGAATTGATGCTCTCAAATAGTGGTGCTGGAGAAGACTCTTGAGAGTCCCTTGGACTGCAAGATCAAATCAGTCAAACCTAAAGGAAACCAACACTGAACTTTCATTGTTATGACTGATGCTGAATTGAAGCTCCAATACTTTGGTCACCTGAAATGAAGACCTGACTCATTGGAAAAGACCCTGATGCTGGGAATGATTGAAGGCAGGAGGAGAAGGGGTGACAGAGCACAAGATTGTAGAATGGTGTCACTGACTCAACAGACATGAGTTTGAACAAACTGGGAGCTGGTAGTGGACAGGGAATCCTGGCATTCTGTAGTCCATGGAGTCACTAAGAGTTGGAAACGACTTTGCTGCTGTACTATAACAACAATGTCAGAGTATACTATAAAGCTACCATCATCAAAATATTATGGTATTGGCACAAAAACAGAATATAGATCAATGGAATAGTATAGAAAGTCCAGAATTCTACCCATTCACATATGGAAAATTAATCCACAACAAAGGAGGCAAGACTATACAATGGAGAAAATACAGCCCCTTTAATAAACTGCACTGAATAAATTATAGAGCTACATGTAAAAAAAATAAAATTGGAACATTCTTTAATGCCATTCCAAAAAACATACTCAAAATGGACTTAAGATGTAAATATAAAACCAGATACTCTAAAAGTCTTTGAGGAAAAAATAGATATGACACGTTCTGACATAAATCTCAGTAATATCTTGTTTGGTCTGTCTCCTAAAGTAATGGGGATAAGAATAAATATAAGTAAATGGGACCTAATTAAACTCAAAAGCTTTTGCCCACAATTGAAATCATAGACAGATAGACAACCCACAGAATGGGAGAAAATATTTCCAAGCAATGAAACTGAAAACAGATTAACCTCCAAAATTTGTGAACAGCTTATGTAGCCCAGTATTAAACAACCCAATCACAAAATAGGCAGAAGATATATAAAGAAATTTCTCCAAAGAAGATATACAGATGAACAAGAAACATATGAAAAGATACTCAACATTGTTAATTAGCAGATAAATTCAAATCAAAGCTATAATGAGATATCATCTCATACCAGTCAGAATGGCCATCATAAAACTGTCTACAAACAGTAAATGCTGGATATGGTGTGGAGAAAAGAAAACTCTCCTACACTTGCAGTAGGAAGGTAAATTGTTACAGCCTCTATGGAGAACAATATGCAGGTTTCTTAAAAAAAAAAAAAATCAAAGTAGAGCCACCATATGATTCAGCAATCCCACTCCTAATATATATACAGAATAAACCATGGTGCAAAAGGATATAAGCATCTTAATGTTCATTGCAGTACTGTTTGCAATAGCCAAGATGTGGAAGCAAACATACATACATATACAATGAAACGTTACTTAGTCATTAAAAAGAATGAAATAATACTGTTGTCTCAACATAGATGGACCTGGATATCATTTTAATAAGTGAAATAATTCAGACAGAGAAGATGAATGTCATATTGCTTATATGTGGAACCAAAAAATGATACAGATGACTTTATTTACAAAATAAAAGTATACTCACAGAGTTAGAGAATGAACTTATCATTCACAGAGAGAAAGGTCAGGGGAGGGATTCATTGGGAGTTTGGGATTGAAATCTGTACACTGGTATATTTAAAATAAATAACCAGCAAGGATCTGTTCTATAGCACAGGGAACTCAGCTCAATACTCTGTAATTTCCCTAAATAGGAAAAGAATTTGGAATAGAATAGATATATATGCATAACTGAATCTCTATCTTGTACACCTGAAACTAACACAATATTGTTAATCAACTAAACTCAAAACATATTAAAAAAAAAAACAAAACAGAATTCTCTTGAAAAATTTTAAAAATTGAAGTAGTATCAAATACCTTTTTGACCATGATATGAAACTAAAAATCAGTAACAGGAGGAAATTTTGAAAATTCACAAATAAGTTGAAATTAAGCAGCCCACTTTGCAACAATGTGTGTGTCAAAGGGAGTCAAAAGTGAAATCAAGAAGTATTTTGAGACAGGGAGGACTTTCAAGATGGCAGAGGGATAAGACAGGGAGAGCATCTTCACCCTGACAAATACATCAAAACTCATCTGCTTGTGGAATAACTCCTACAGAACACCTTCTGCATGCTCCAAGGGACCCCAGACTTCCAAAAAGGCAATCCAGTCTATTCAGAAATTGGTAGGGCAGAAGGTAAAGATAAAAAGGGAGACAAAAGATTTAGGGATGGGGATCTGCACCCTGGAGAGGGAGTCGTGAAGGAAGAAAAGTGTCCACACACTAGGAAACCCCTTCACAGGCAAGGTCAGCAGGAGCGTTGGGATCTCAGAGGGGAGTGCAGTGACAAGCACAGCAAAAGATGCTCTGAAGGCAACATAGAGAAAATCCACCACAGAGATCCTGCCTAATGGCACTTCCTAGCTGAGAAGCATCTCAGAAGCCCACACTCACCCAGAGTGAATGGGGGGCTGGGTGTTCAGACTCAGGCTTTGGGAGTCAGACCTCAGGGAGAGGACTGAGGTTGACTGCCACGAAGATACTCTGAGGACATAGCAGAGGAAGTCTGGGGGAAGGCCTGGGCTGCAAGACAGACTAAAGATCATTCCCTCACAAAATTTCTGACTCTGTGCACTGGCAGAACACAGAACCCTGCCTTAGTGAATGTCAAAATGTGGCAAAACAGGTGCAGTCTGTGGCTCCAGTGGTAGAGAAGCCCACATGAGTGCCAGAGGTGGAAGGCAAGGGCCTGGCTACTGTCTCGGCCAGTATCTGACCAAGCGTGGGTCACTGCCCACATCGTCGTGTGGGGCTGCCTTTTTCTGGCAAGGGTCCCACATCCCGGGGCCAACTACCCTGGGGAAGCTCACAACCTGCCTCAGACTGTGATCTCCCACAGATCTCAACCATGGCAGGCACTCTCTACATACCCCAGCTGTGTCGGCTGTACTCCTCTCTCTCCCCAGTCCAACTGAGCAAGAGAGTCCTAATAAGAAGCTACCTGTGCCCTCTCTTGTCTGGGTGGAGAACAGACACTTACAATCAGAGGTAGAACCAAAACTAAAGTGGAACATGTTGGGCTACGTGAGTAAAGAAAAGGGAAATTTGCCCTTGTAGCAGCAGGTGCAGCAGTTTAAATCCCCGACAATAGCCTGAGACTCTGGACTTTAGCAGCAACTATAGACTTTGAGAACAAGTACAAGCTGAAGGAAGACAAGATCTGTCTCAGCTGACCCCACACTGCCCATAGCAGGTCTAGAGACCTTCCTAGAAATATTGAAGGACTTTTTGAGTAGGCAAATCAACTACAGCATGAAAAGAGAGGAATCACAAGGACATTCTTCTCACTACCACCCTCCACAAATTTTCCCCCTTTTAAATTTTTTTTCTTTTTCATATTCTTCTAATGCTTTCCTCATTATTCCTTTAATTTTTGTTTTTCATAATCAACTTTTTCCTTTTTTGAAAACACTCTATTTTCAAATAAATTCACTTTATTTTTTGTCCTGTTTTTGCAGTATTGCTTAGTTATACTGCATTTCTTTCCATGTTTTTAATTTTGCATTTTTATGAGTCTAATTTTTAGTATTCATTTTCACATAGGGGTTTGGTTGTTGGCTTGATTTCTCTGTTATTTTTTTATTCCTCTTTTTATTTTCCCCCCTTTTTCCCTCTCTTCTCTTTGTAAGTCTGTGAATTTCTTTGGGTATTCTTGGCAATTGAGTGCTGTTTAACTATTAGCCTTGGGGTTTTGTCATCTGTGCTGTGTAGCCTATGAAGCCTTGGTGCTACAGTAAAGGGTCAGGCCTAAACTCCTGAGGTTGGAGACCTCAATCCAGGACTTTGAACCACCAGATAGCTCCTGACCCATGGAACATTAATAGATGAGAGTCCTCCTAAAGGTATCCATCTCAGCAATAAGACCAAGCCCCACACAGAGGCTAGCAAGTTCCAGTGCCATGTGCCTCATGCCAAACCTTTATTGAAACAAGAACACAATCCTGCTCATTAGCTGAAAGGCTGCCCCAAACCACATGAAGCCCATAGACAACCCAAAACACACTAATGGATACAGCAGAACTCTACAGAGAGACAAGATCCAGCTCCATCCACCAGAACACAGTCACAAGACCCTCCAACCAAGAAACATTCACAAGGAACTGGTGCAACCCCAACCACAGAGGGCAGATGCCATGATTAAGAAAAATTATGAAATTCCAGCCTGCAGACAGGATATCCCACACACAGCAAATTAAACACAATGAAAAGACAGGGAAACATGGAACAGGTAAAGGAACATGGTAAAAACCCACAAGAAATAAGCGGTCTACCTATAAAAGAATTCAGAGTAATGATAGTAAATATGATAGAATATCTTGGAAATATAATGGAGGCAAAGATAGGTAGACTGGAGGCACAGATTGAGAAGATAAAATAAATGTTTAACAAGAAACTGGAATTAAAGAATAGACAATCAGCAATGAACAACATAACAACTGAAATTAAAAATGCATTAGATGGAACCAGTAGCAGAATAACTGAAGTAGAAGAACGGATAAGTGAACTGGAAGATAGGATGGTGGAAATAACTGAAGCAGAGCAGAATAAAGAAAAAAAAAAAAGAAATGAGGACAGTCACAGAGACCAATGGGACAACATTAAGTGCACCAACATTCTAATTACAGGGGTCCCAGAAGAAGAAGACACAAAGAAAGGCTATGAAAAAATATTTGAGGAGATTATAGTTGAAATTTTCCCTGAAATGGAAAAGGAAATAGCCACCTAGTCCAGGAAGCCCAGAGAGTCCCATATAGGATAAACTCGAGGAGAAACATGCCAAGACATATCAACCAAACAAAGAAAAATTAAACACAATGAACAAGTACTAAAAGCAGCAAAGGAAAGACAACAAACAAAATACAAAGGGATCCCCATAAGGCTAACAGCTGATCTTTAACCAGAAACTCTGCAGGCCAGAAGGGAGTGGCAGGATATACTTAGAGTGAAGAAAGGAAAAAAGCCTACAATCAAGATTATCCTATCCAGCAAGGATCTCATTCAGATTCAAAAGAGAAATCAAAAGCTTTACAGAAAAGAAAAATTGAAGAGAATTCAGCACCAGAAAATCAGCTTTACAACAAATATTAAAGTAACTTATTTGGATAGAAAACAAAATGGAAAGAAAAGGCTTACAAAAATAAACAAAAAATAATAAAATAAATAGCAATAAAATAATGCATATAAATAATTACCTTAAATGTCACTGAAATAAATGCTACAACCAAAAGACACAGATTGTCTGAATAGATTTTTTAAAAGACCTATAAATAAGCTCTCTACAAAAGACCCACCTCAGACTTAGGGACACATACAGATTGAAAGTGAGGAACTGGAAAAAGAAATTCCATGCAAATGGAAATCAAAAAATTGGGAAAAGCAATATCCATATCAGATAAAATAGACTTTAAAATAAAGACCATTGCAAGAGATAATGAAGTAATGATCAAGGTGTTATTCCAAGAAGAAGATACAATAATTATATATCCTCCCAACTAGGAGCACCTCAATACACAGGACATAAGGCAAATGCTTACAACTATTAAAGGGAAAATTGACAGTAGCACAATAATAGTGGTGGACTTTAGTACCCCACTCACAAACAATGAACAGATAACCTAGATATAAAATTAATAAGGAAACACAAGCTTTAAGTGATACATTGGATCAGTTGGACCTAATCGATATATACCAGTAATTATATCCAAAAATGTAGATTTCACCTTTTTCTCAAGTAAACATTGAATATTCTCCAGGAAAGATAACATCTTCAGTCACAAATCACTCAGTCAGTTCAGTCACTCAGTTGTGTCCAACTTATTGCCACCCCATGGACTGCAGCATACCAGGCTTCCCTGTCCATCACCAACTTCTGGAGCTTGCTCAAACTCATGTCTATTGAGTCAGTGATGTCATCCAACCATCTCATCCTCTGTTGTCCCCTTCTCCTCCTGACTTCAATCTTTCCCAGCATCAGGGTTTTTTTCCAGTGAGTCAGTTCTTTGCCTCAGGTGGCCAAAATGTTGGAGCTTCAGCTTGAGCATCAGTCCTTCTGATGAATATACAGGGCTGATTTCCTTTAGAATTAAATGGTTTTATCTCCTTGCCGTCCAAGGGACTCTCAAAGTCTTCTTCAAAACCACAGTTCAAAAGCATCAATTCTTTGGTGCTCAGCTTTCTTTATGGTCCAACACTCAGATTAGTACATGACTACCAGAAAAACCATAGCTTTGACTAGATGGACATTTATTGGCAAAGTAATGTCTCTGATTTTTAATATGCTGTCTAGGTTTATAATAGCTTTTCTTCTAAGAAGCAAGCATCTTTTAATTTCATGGCTGCAGTCATGATCTGCAGTGATTTTTGAGATCTAAAAAATAAAGTATCTCACTGTTTCCCCATCTATTTGTCATGAAGTGATTGGACCAGATGCCATGATCTTGGCTTATTGAATGTTGAGTTTTAAGCCAGCTTTTTCATTCTCCTCTTTCACTTTCATCAAGAGGTTCTTCAATTCCTTTTCACTTTCTTCCATAAAGGTTGTGTCATCTGCATATTTGAGGTTATTGATGTTTCTCTCTGCAGTCTTGATTCCAGCTTGTGCTTCGTCCAGTGTGGCATTTCACATGATGTACTCTGCATAGATTTTAAATAACTATGGTGACAATAAACAGCCTTGACATACTCCTTTCCTGATTTGGAACCAGTACGTTGTTCCATGTCCAGTTCTAACTGTTGCTGCTTGACCTGCATACAGATTTCTCAAGAGGCAGGTACTGTGGATTCTATTCTCATTTCTTGAAGAATTTTCCACAGTATGCTGTGATCCGCACAGTCAAAGACTTTGGAGTAGTCAATAAAGCAGAAGGGGATTTTTTTTCTGGAACTCTCTTGCTTTTTCTATGATCGAACGGATGTTGGCAATTTGATCACTGGTTCCCCTTCCTTTTCTAAATCCAGCTTGAACATCTGGAAGTTCATGGTTTAGGTACCGTTGAAGCCTCACTTGGAAATTTTCAGCATTACTTTACTAGCGTGTGAGATGAGTGCAGTTGTGCAGCAGTTTGAACATTCTTTGGCCATGTCTTTCTTTGGGATTTGAATGAAAACGGATCTTTTCCAGTCTTGTGGCCACTGCTGAGTCTTCCAAATTTGCTGGCATACTGAGTGCAGCGCTTTAACAGCATTATCATTTAAGATTTGAAATAGTTCAACTGGAATTACTTCACCTCCAACAGCTTTGTTCATAAGGTCCACTTGACTTCACACTCTAGTTTGTCTGGCTCTAGATAAGTGATCACACTATCATGGCTATCTGGGTCATTAAGATCTTTTTTGTATTTTTCTTCTGTGTATTCTTCCCACCTCTTCTTATTAACGTTTGAATCAGTTAGGTGCATATTGCGCTCATTACTAGAGAAATGCAAATCAAAATCACAAGGAGGTATCACTTCACACTGGTCATAATGTTGTTTTTCAGTTGCTAACTTGTGTCTGAATCTTTGCAACCCCAAGACTGTAGCACACCAGGCTTTCCTGTACTTCACTATGTCCCTGAGTTTGCCAGGAGTTATGTCTGTTGAGTTTGTGATGCCATCCAATAATCTCCCCCGTTTCCTCTCCTTCTTCCCTCAATCTTTCCCAGCATTAGGGTCTTTTCTAATGAGTCAGTTGTTCACATTAGGTGGCCAAAGTATTGGAGCTTCATCATCATTCCTTCCAATACATATTGAGGGATGATTTCCTTCAGGATTGATTGCTTTGATCTTGCTGTCCAAAGGACACACTCAAGAGTCTTATCCAGCACCACAGCTGGAAAGCATCAATTCTTTGGCACTAAGCCTTCTTTATGTTCCAGCTCCCCTTTTGGCTCAGCTGGTAAAGAGTATGCCTGCAATGCGGGAGACCTGGGCTCAATCCCTGGTTTGGGAAGATCCCCTGGAGAAGTGATAGGCTACCCACTCCATGATTCTGGCCTGGAGAATTCCATGGACTGTATAGTCTACAGTGTCACAAAGAGCCAGATACTACTGAGTGACTTTCACTTTCACTTTCTCACATCCATAAATGCTTACTGGAAAAACAATAGCTTTGACTATATGAACATTTGTCAGCAAAGTGATCTCTCTCTCTCTCTCTCTCTCTCTCTTTTTAATATGATGTCTAGGTTTGTCATAGCTTCCCTTCCAAGGAGCAAGTGTCTTTTAATTTCATGGCTGCAGTCATGGTCTGCAGTGATTTTGGAACCTGAGAAAATAAAGTCTGTCACTGTTTCCATTGTTTTCTCCATCTGTCTGCCATGAAGTGATAACCAGATGCCATGATCTTAGTTTTTTGAATGTTGACTTTTAAGCCAGCTTTTTCACTCTCCTCTTTCACCCTCATCAAGAGGTTCTTTAGTTTCTCTTTACTTTCTGCTGTTAGAGTGGTATCATCTGTATATCCGAGGTTATTGATATTTCTCCCTGCAATCTTGATTCCAGCTTGAGATTCATCCAGCTCAGCATTTTGCATTATGTACACTGTTACATAAGTATGGCAACAATATGCAGACTTGACATACTCCTTTCCCAAATTTCAACAAGTCCATTTTTCCAAGTCTGGTTCTTACTATTGCTTCTTGTCCTGCACACAGATTTCTCAGGAGGCAGGTAAGGTGGTCTCTAATCCTATCTCTTTAAGTATTTTACATAGTTTGTCATGATTCACACAAAGGTTTTAGCATAGTCAACGAAGCAAAAATAGATGTTTTTCTAGAATTTGCTTGCTTTTTCTATGAGTCAACACATGTTGACAATTTTATCTCTGGTTCCTCTGCCTTTTCTAAATTCAGCTTGTACATCTAGAAGTTCTGGCTTACATATTGCTGAAGTCTAGCTTAAAGGATTTTAATCATTATCTTACTTGGCATGTGAAAAGAGCACAATTGTATGGTATTTTGAACACTGTTTGGCATTGCCTGTCTTTGGGATTGGAATGAAGGCTGACATTTTCCAGTCCTGTTGCCATTGCTGAGTTTTCCAAATTCCTCGGCATATTGAGTGCAGTACTTTAACAGCATCATTTTTTAGGATTTGAAATATTTCAGCTGAAATTCCATCACCTCCACTAGCTATGTTCATATTAATGCTACCTAAGACCCCCTTGACTCACACTCCAGGATGTCTGACTCTAAGTGAAGGACCACACCATCGTGGTTACTTGGATCATTAAGACCTTTTTTATATAGTTCTTCTGTGTATTTTTGCCACCTCTCTTTAATCTCTTCTCCTTCTGTTAGGTCCTTGCCATTTTTTCTTTATTGTGCACATCTTTGCATTAAGCATTGCCTTGGTATCTCCAATTTTCTTGAAGATATTTCATTTAAAAATCTACAAATGATAAATGCTGGAGAGGATGTGGAGAAAAGGGAAACTTCTTTTGGTGGGAATATACATTGGTAAAGCCACTATGGATAACAATTTGGAGATTCCTTAAAAATTTTTGAATAAAGCTACCATATGGTCCAACAATCCCACTACTTGGCATATATCCAGGGGAAATCGTAGTTGAGAAGGACATATGTACCCCAGTGTTCACTGCAGAACTATTTACAGTAGCTAAGACATGGAAACATCCTAGAAATCCATTGACAGATGAATGGATAAAGATGTTGTGGTACATATATAACAGTGGAGTATTACTCAGGCATAAAAAGGAATGCATTCGAGTTAGTTCTGATGATGTGAGTGAACCTAGAACTTAGACCCTATTATGAAGAGTGAAATAAGTCAGAAAGGGAAAAATGAATACTGTATATTATCACATATTTATGGAATCTGGAAATATGGTACTGATGAACCTATTTTCAGGGCAGCAAAGGAGACTCAGACATTAAGAATAGTCAGTGGACACAGTGAGGGAAATAGAGAGTGGGACAAATTGAGAGAATAGCATTGAAATGTGTACGTTACCATACATGAAATAGGTAGCCAGTGGAAATTTGCTGTATGATGCAAGCGGCTCAAATCCAATGTTGTGTGAGAAGGTATGCTTTGTCCAACCTAGAGGGGTGGGATGGGATTGGAAGTGGGAGAGAGGTTCAAGAGGAAGGGGACATATATGAACCTATGGCTGATTCACGTTGATGTATGGCAGAAACAAAAACAATATTGCAAATAATTATCCTCCAATTAAAAAGAAATAATTTAAAAATATTTTCAGACAAAAGATAATGGAAATACAATGTACCAAAACTTGTGGGATACACCAAAATTAGTTCTAATAGGAAAATTTAAGCAAATAATGCCTTCATTGAGAAAAAACAAAGATCTTGGTGCACAGTTCTTGAGGTACTAGCCTACTGTGTTCCCCCTTTTCCTGAAAAGTAATAAAGCCACTCTTTGTTTCTCCTCTAGGGAAAACAAAAGAAAACAACAACAACAAACAGAAAAAATAAAGATCTCAAACAAACAACTAAATTTGCATCTAAAGGTACTAGAAAAAAAGAAGAATAAAGTAAGCCCAAAACTAGCAAAAGAAGGGAAAAATTATTAAAATAGAAATAAATGAAATGAATAGTTGAGAGATAATAGAAAAAAAAACAACACTAAGACTTTTTAAAAACATAAACAAAGTTGGCATTTATCTATACTAATCAATAAAAATACAGAGGACCCAAATAAAATTATAAATGAAAGAGGAGACATTATACTTGACATCACAGAGTTCTAAAGGATCATCAGAGATGGCTATGAATGATTATACACCAAAATATATGGCATATTTGAAGAATTTAACAAATTCCCAGAAGTATACAACTTATCAAGATGGGATCCTGAAGAAATAACATGTCAGAACAGAAAAATTGCAAGTAAAACCAACAAGAAGGACATAGTAATCAAAAACCTCCCAACAAAGAACAGCTCTGGATAAAATGGCCTTATAGGCTACAAAACATTTGAAAATGAATAACACTGGTCTTTCTTGAATTCTTCCAAAAGATTGAAAAGGAGGGTACACTTCAAAACTGATTAATACCCCAACACCAAAGCCAGTCAAGAACATTATAAATAAAGAAAATTATAGGCAAGTATCTCTAATGGACAAAAATGTGAATATCGTCAACAAAATCATAGAAATTAGAATTCAATGGTACATTAAAAAGGATCATATACATGAACAAATAGGTATAACCTTGGAATACATGATAGTTCAATATCTGCAAACCAATCAGTATGAAGCACTGTATTAACAAAATAAATCATATGAACATCTGTGTGTGTGTTAGTCACTCAGTCGTGTCCAACTCTTTGTGACCCCATGGACTGTAGCCCGCCAGGCTTCTATGTCCATGGGATTCTCCAGGCAAGAATACTGGAGTGGATTGCCACTCCATTCTCCAGAGCATCTTCCCAACCCAGGGATCAAACCTTGGTCTCCTGCATCATAAGCAGATTCTTTACTACAGAGTTACAGGGAAGTATATTAACATCTAAATAATATTAAACAAATTTTGAAAAAAAAATTATCATTCTTTCATGATAAGAAATATCAACAAATTATGTACAGAAGGAATGTACCACAACATAATATAGTGCATATGTTAGTGCATATAGTCAATAGCAAACATCATAGTCAGTGGTAGAAACCTGAAAGCTTTTCCTCTAAGATCAGGGATGAGACATGTTTACCCAATCTTGTTACTTCTATTCAACACTATTAGAAATCCTAGCCAGCACAATTAGAAGAAATATAAATGAATAACATTCCAAATTGGAAAAGAGGAAGTTAAATGATTTCTTTATAAACAGATGACATACTTGGAGTGAATGTTCGGGAATCCCTAGAGTGTCCTCCAATAAACTGGTAGAACTAGTAAACAAATTCAACAAAGTCACTGGACACAAAATCAATGTACAAAAATCACCTTTGTTTCTATACACTATGAATTACCTGAAAAGAAATAAAAGTAAAACATCTGTGATATTGTGATTTCTAGGAAATATGTATTTGGTCATTCAGATGACCAAAATATATTTCTCATATATATTTGTTCTTCATCCACGATCTCATTGTTCCCAAAACGCTTGGAATTTCCTAAGTGTTGAGAGTGATAAAGATGTCTCCTATTATGTAAATGAGGCAACCTTTGGAAGCACCTAAGGATGCAGACTGGTTGCTAGGATTAGAGCTTTGGAATTTTCAGTTGCACCCATTGTTGTCTTGAGAGGGGAGAGGAGCTTGAGGCTGAATCAGTCACCATTGGCCAGTAATTTAGTCAATCATGATTGTGTAATGAAGCCCCCATAAAAGCCCTAATGACAGCTTTTTTTGGCCCTTTTCTGGAGAACTTCCATGTTGGGGAACCAAAATGCTTCCATGTGCCACCAAACTGGGCTTCAAGTCCCATGAGAATAGAAGATCATTTGCTCATGATTTTGCCCTGTGTATCTCTTCATCTCTTGATTTGTATCATTTAATATCCTTTTAATAAGTTGATAGTTTAGTGAGTAAACAGGTTTTCCTGAGTTCTGTGAGCCATTAAAAACAGAGTAATTTAACCTTGGGATGAATGGGTATGGAAACCTCTGATTTTTAGCCCATTGGTCAGAAGTACAGGTAACAACTTGGACTTGTAATTGGCATTCAGAGTTTGAGGGGGTTGTTGGAACCACCAATTTGTAGCCAGTTAGTCAGAAGAGCAGGAAACAATGATGGCTTGCTTCTGGCGTCTGAAGGGGAGAGTAAGGTCTTTTGGGACTGAGCTCTTTATCTGTGGAATCGATCTCCAGAGAGATAGTGTCAAAATTGATTTGAATTCTCAGACACCCTGCTAGCATATAAGAATTGCCTGTTGGTGTGGGAAACCTCTATACACACATGTTGGATAATTCTTGTTGGTTTAGGCCAAGGTTTCTTTGTTGTTTATTCACAGTTGTTTATTAGTTTCCGTGTCATTTTTGTTGTTGTTGAAAGGTTGAATGCATGAGACAAGTGCTCAGGTCTGGTGCACTGGGATGACCTAGAGGGATGGGATGGAGAGGGAGGTGGGAGGGAGGTTCACGATGGGAAACACATGTAAATCCATGGCTGATTCATGTCAATGTATGGCAAAAACCACTACAATATTGTAAAGTAATTAGCCTCCAACTAATAAAAATAAATGAAAAAAAAAAAAAAGAACCCACTTGCCAATGCAGGAGACTTAAGAGACTCAGGTTTGATCTCTGGGTCAGGAGGATTCCCTGAAGAAGGAAATGGCAACCCATTCCTGTATTCTTGCCTGGGAAATCCCATGGACAGAGGAGCCTGTCAGGCCACGGTCCATAGGGTTGTAAAGAGTCTGAAACAATTTAAGCAATTGAGCACACATGCATGCAACCTCATTATTAAACAAACAACAACAACAACAAAATATCAAATACTTTTGCTTGGAAAAAAAAAAAAGGTTATAACTACTTCTTTAAATTACTTTTGCAAAAGATGCAAAAAAAAGCTCTGTATTCTTTGTCAAAATCAGTTGGCCCTGTATGTGGGGGTCTGGAGAATGGCATGACAACCCAATCCAGTATTCTTGCCTGGAGAATCCCATGGACAGAGAAGCCTGGCAGGCTACAGTCAATGGGTCGCAAGAGTTGGACACGACTGAGCAACTTAGCATGCAGGCGCATGTAAGGGGACGTTCAACTTTAAGGGATCCAATATGTTCTTCTTTTGTGTGCTGTTTCTCAAGGACTCTCTATCCCTTATCAGTTCCTGGAAAACAGGAGCGAGCAGAACTGCACGCAGTTCTCAGGATTGAGATCATGAGAAAGGGCACCTGCTTGGACTCCCTTCAGTGACCTTACTTAACTGTAATCTATTTAGTTATGCCCCTCTTACTCAAGATATTGAATGCTTTCTAGCCCTTTGAAGATTGTCACTTGCTTGACTTTGTTGTTGCTCTTTTTTTTTTTTTTTTTACTGCTTAAAGCTGCCTTGTATGAAGATATATAAACATGCATTTCTGCAAATAAAACACCTTTGTTTCACTAGAGACTTGGGTCCCCTGCATCCCTCTTCTCATCAACTCCAATCCCCAGATCCCGGTCTACAAAGACAGTGAGAGGCACACATGTGGGGGTGTATATTTGGGGGGAGTTCTCTATTTGTTTCATTGATCTATGTTTCTATACCCCTAGCAAAGCCATACTATCTTGATTAAAATTGCATTATAGTAAGTCTTAACATTGGATACAGTGATTCAGCCCACTTTTATTATTTCCAGGATTGTTCCAAATACTCTAAGACCAATAACATGATTTATATGACTTTTCACATAAATTTTAGAAAAAGTTGTCTAAGTCTAGGGAAAAACAAAACAAAACAACTTTTCAGCGATTGTGGTATTATTTCCATGAAACTTACAAATTACTTCAGAGAGATTTTACAATGTTGTTTTCCATTCTGTTAGTATAGTATGCTTCTTCATTTATTTTGGCTTCTTTCACTGGCATTTTTCTGTTTTTTTTTTAGCCTACAGATTCTGTGCATTTTGTTATATATATATTTAACTGTTTCACTTTTGGAGCAACTGTAAATGATATGTGCTTTTAATTTCAGTTTTCACATATAGTTGTTAATATATAAAAATGATACTAATTCTATGGATTGATCATGTGTCTTGTGACCTTGCTGAACTCCTCAATTAGTTATAGAAAAATTTTAGTAAATTCCTTGGAATTTCCTACATAGACAATCATGTAATTTGCAAGTAGGACCAATTTATTTTTTCTTTTCACTTCTGTATTTTTTTTTCTTTCTATTACCTTTTTACTGTGGTTAGATTTTTCAGTACTCTATTGAAATAAGACAGGTAGGAGCAGACATTCTCATCTTGCTCCCAATCTTAATGGTAACATGTTAGTTTTTTCATCATTATATATGATGTTAACTATAGGTTTTGGTGGAAATTCTTTATCAGGCTAAAGTAGTTCCCCTCTTTTTCTAAATTGATGTCAGTCATTTTCATGAATAGATGTATTGTTTTTCAGAAATGTTTTCTACATCAATGAATATGGTCACAATATTATTCATCTTTATCCTTTATAATGGGTTACACTGATGTTCAAATGTTGTAACATTGTTGCAAATCTTATATAAATACCACTTAGTGTGTAATTCTTTTTAAACATTGTTGGCTTAAATTTCTTAATATTCTGTGGGGAACTTTTGTCTGAATTGATGATATATTATCTGTAATTTTCATTTTCTACAGTTTGTGTCAGTTTTGATATCAAGGTAATTATGAGTTGCATAAAATGTGTGGGGTATGTTCTTTTGGGCTTCCTACATGGTGCTAGAGATAAAGAACCTGGCTGCCAAAGCAGGAGACATAAGAGACGTGGATTCCATCCCTGGGTTGGGAAGATCCCCTGGAGGAAGGTATAGCAACCCACTCCAGTATTCTTGCCTGGAGAATCCCATGGACAGAAAACCCTGGTGGGCAACAATCCACAGGGTTGCAAAGAGTTGAGCACAACTGAAGCAACTTAGCACACACACAGTGTTCTTTAATCTTCCATTTTCTGATATAAACTATAAAACTTCTGAATTATTTTATAAATGGTTGGTGAAATTCTCCCAGTGAAACCATCTTGGTAAGGATATTTGATTTTGGAAAGTTTTTTTTTCTTTAAGAGAGTTTTTTAGACTGCATATTCAAGGTATTTAATGGTTCTAAGACTGCTCAAATTTTTCTATTTCATCTTAGTTGAATTTTTATTATTTGTCCCTGTAATGGTAATTTCATATGTCAACTTGGCTGGATTATAGTTCTCAATTATTTAACCAAGCATTAATCTAGGCAATGCTATTCAGATAATTTGTAAATCTGGTTAACATGCAAAATACATTAATCTTAAGAAGGATATTTTTTCAAAGTAATGGTGGACTTCATCCAATCAGTTGAAGGCTTACAGAAGGAAAACCAAGATTTCCTGGAGAAAGAAGAAATTCTATCTCAGGACTAGAAAATTAACTCCTGTATGAGTTTCCAAACTGTCTTATATATTTCAGACTACCAGCCCCCACAATCAAAAGAATATTCCTTAAAATAAATCTCTATTTGTGTCTGTCTCTCAATCTGGGTAACCCTTGTTGATATAAATTTTGGTATTGAGAATAGTTCTGGAAGGGCAGAATCTTAAGGATTGGTTTTCTGAATTATTGTGTTTCTGGTAATGATTCTGTAATATAACTACATTAAAAGGCACTAATAACTCTATTTTCAGTGATAGAGAGGACACTGATAGTTCATGGTTTGATATGGCAATAGAGAGATATTAACTATCACCACTGGATATTCAAATCAAATGTTTACAAAAGCAAGATTCTAAATGACTATGAATTTAATAATTCAGAAAAAATGTTATCAATGTTATGAGAGGATTGAGATTAATGCTTTCACCTAACTGCTGGAAAAACATATAGAATGAGAAAAATAAGCTCAAGGTTTCAAATACTCAGATCAAACTCTGCATAAATGATCTTAAAGTTTCTATGCCTTCCCTGAAAGAAATTCTTATCTCCTATGGACAGAGCTAAAGAATCTCATCCTACAAGTGATTACATTCAATACATATTAAATTCCCAACCTCCCAGAATATCTTCTTTAAAGTGATTGAAGAAGAATTGTATCCTGAAAATTAGAATTAAGGACATATTGGAAGATTTCAATGAAGCTAGAAATATCAAACCCCTAAATTCTGCTATTTTCTTTGAAAATATAAATAGCCACTCTACCTCTCTGAGGAGGTTAACAATACTCTGCTTGAAGAACCCAGAATGGCCTTTTCTGAGGTAGATGCCTTGCAAGATACAGATGATTCCCCCCAAGACTTACCTCTACCACCCCTTTTTGCTTCACGATGAATAACTAGATTCAGTCTCAGGGGTTTGTGATAGATGAGGTATAAATTGGGACCCAAGAGTACCAATGCTACAAAAACAATTGCATAATTTTTACTGTGTATATAAACAGAGTATGGGAGGTTGATTGTGGAAATTAATATTAATCCAGGGATAGTATCAAAAATAAAATTGTATGAAGCCAAATTTATTGGTATGGATATGTTAAGCAGAGATCCTGGACTCTAGAAGTGTTCAAAGGGTTATAAAGGACCTAAAAGTTTATTTTCTTCATTGGCTCAAACATGAACCAAATAGTGGCCTAGAGTATATGAAGTTAAAATGCCAGACTTGTCTTAACATACTATAAAGGAAGTGATATAAAGGCTAGGGAGATTGGGATATTGGAGAGGATTTATTATATCTGCTCATGCACACTGGAAGAGTTTTTCACCATGACTGAGAGAAATAAGTATGCTTTAAGAGTACTGTGATTGCTTTTCTCTGTAGTACAGAGGTTTCAGTAAGAGCTAGTGCCACTGAGCTGTCTACTGAATTTTTACCTGATCTCTATATAAGCTTCCCAGATGGTGCAGTGGTATAGAATCTGTCTTCCAATGAAGGAAAGATGCAAGAGATGGTTTCAATCCCTGAGTCGGGAAGATCCCCTGGAAGAGAAAATGGCAATCCACTCCAGTATTGTTGTCTGGAATATTCCATGGACAGAGGAGCCTGGTGGCCTTCAGTCCATGGGGTCATAAAAGGTCAGATGCAACTGACCACACACACATGTATAAGTGATTGAGTTCCAAATCAGCCAACAGAAATCTAACTTGAATCACCAAAATGGAGAAGCAAACCCCCATGAAGAAAGAATTCCACAACACTGCCAAAAATTTATACTGTTTCTCTAAACCTTTTCCAAAATAGCTTACAACATCTTACCAGTCTGACAGTTCAGTGGAGAAAGGAAAATACTGACTTTGTCACTGCACACTATCTCTAAGCTAACACTAATTCCAGGAGGCTCCAAACATTACTGCAGTCCACCAGTCTGAGTAGAGTCTTACAGAAATGAACTCAAGTTCCCTTCAAAGTGGCCTAGTGATTCGATGAACCCATAATGTGGTGAAAGTGAAAGAGGAGAGTGAAAAAGTTGGCTTAAAACTCAACATTCAACAAACGAATATCATGGCATCCAGTCCCATCACGTCATAGCAAATAGATTGGGAAACAATGGAAAAAGTGACAGACTTTTTTTGGGGGGGCTCCAAAATCACTGCAGATGTGACTGCAGCCATGAAATTAAAAGATGCTTGCTCCTTGGAAGAAAAGCTATGACCAAGCTAGACAGCACATTAAAAAGCAGAGACATTACTTTGCCAACAAAGGTCTGCCTAGTCAAAGCTTTGGTTTTTCCAGTAGTCATGTATGGATGTGAGAGTTGAACTATAAAGAAAGCTGAGTGCCAAAGTATTGATGCTTTTGAACTGTGGTGTTGGAGAAGACTCTTCAGAGTCCCTTGGACTGCAAGGAAATCTGACCAGTCAATCCTAAAGAAATCAGTCCAGAATATTCATTAGAAGGACTGATGTTGAAGATGAAACTCCAAAACTTTGGCCACCTGATGAGAAGAGCTGACTCAGTGGAAAAGCCCCTGGTGCTGGGAAAGATTGAAAGCAGGAGGAGAAGGGGACAATAGAGGATGAGATGTTCGGATGGCATCACCGACTCGATGGGCATGAGTTTGAGCACATTCCGGGAGTTGGTGTTGGACAGGGAAGTTGCTGTACTGAAGTCCATGGGGTCACAAAGAGTCAGACACAACTGAGCTATTGAACTGACTGATAATATGGTTATTTTCCCAATTCCAGACTGAAGAATTGGAATCGACATACTTAACAACAGAAAGAATCCCAATAATGGCTCCCTGACAAGTGGAGTAGAGACTGTTATCATAAAAAAGACCAAGAAGATCCATTGGAAGTGACTTACCTAGGAAAATAGCAAAATCAAAACCAATACCAAGTTCCTGAAAGGATTGTAGACATTAGTACCACTTTCAAGAACTTGAAGGACACAGGAGTGGTAATTCCCATCTTATCCTCTTTCAACTCATTTATTTGGGTTGTAATGTAAACAGATGGATCTGAGATAATGAAAACGGACTGTGGTAAACCTGACAAGGCAATGACTCCCATGCTGCTGCTGTCCCAAATGTGTGTGTGTGTGTGTGTGTGTGTGTGTGTGTGTGTATATATATATATATATATATATATATATATATATATATTTTTTTTTTTTTTTGCTTGAGTAAATGAACAAATCCTCTGGTACCTGGCATGCAGCCATTGTTCTGGAAAATGTATTATTTTAGCCTCAATATCTGTTAATAGTGACTACTAGAAGTAGTATTCTTTCAGTTAGCAAGGCCAGAAAAATATCTCCTGTCCTACCTCAAGGATTTAACATCTCTGCCAAGTTTTATGCTATAATTTGATCTCTTGACATTTCCCCCCCACCAAGTTTAGTTGATTTACAATATGATATGAGTTTCAGGTGCATGGAAAAGTGATTCATTTATATATATACACATATATGAACCATATATATTCAGATTACTTTCTGAATATATATTTTCAGATTATTTTCCATTATAGCTTATTTTAAGATAATGAATATAGCTTCCTATGTTTTACAATACATTATTGTTGTTTATCTATTTTATACAGTAGTGTGTATGTGAAAGAGGACAGTGAAAAAGCTGGGTTAAAACTCAACATTAAAAACACTAATATCATGGCATCTGGTCCCATCATTTCATGGCAAAGAAAAGGGGAAGCAGTAGAAGCAGTGGTCGTGGATTAGTTGCTAAGTCGTGTCTGACTCTTGTGACTACATGGACTGTAGCCTGTCAGGCTCCTCTGTCTATGGAATTCTCCAGGCAAGAATACTGAAGTGGGTTGCCATTTCCTTCTCCAGGGGATCGTCCAGATCTAGGAGTCAAACCTGGGTGTCCTGTATAGCAGGCAGATTCTTAAACGACTGAGCTATGGGGAAATTGGGCTCTAAAATAACTGCAGATGGTGACTGCAGCCATGAAATTAGAAGACACTTGCTTTTGGAAGAAAAGCTGTAACAAACCTAGACAGCATATTAAAAGGCAGAGACATCACTTTGCTGACAAAGGTCCATCTAGTCACAGCTATGATTTTTCAGGTAGTCATATACAGATATGAGAGCTGGACCATAAAGAAGGCTGAGTGCCGAAGAATTGATGTTTTCGAACTGTGGTGTTGGAGAAGACTCTTGAGAGTCCCTTGGACTGCAAGGAGATCAAATCAGTTAATCCTAAAGGAAATCAACCCTGAAATTTCACTGTAAATACTGATGCTGAAGCTGACCCTCCAATACTTTGGCCACCTGATGGAGAAGACTCATTGGAGAAGACCTTGATGCTTGGAAAGATTGAGAGCAGGGGGATAAGGGGGCGACGGAGTATGAGATGGTTGGAGGCCATCATCAGCTCAATAACATGAATTTGAGCCAACTCTGGGAAAGAGTGAAGGACACGGAAGCCTGACGTGCTGCAGTCCATGGAGTCACAAAGAGTCAGACAACTGAGCCACTGAAAAATAACAATATCTTAGCTATTGTAAGAAGAGCTGCTTTGAACAGTAAGATATATGCATCTTTTCAAATTAGTCTTTTTCTGCATAGATGCATGCAATCAGGTTGCTGAATAATGTGTTAGCTTAATTTTAATTTTTAAGGAACTTTATATTGTTTTCTATAGTGGCTTTACAAATGTGCATTTTCTTCAAAAGCTTAGGAGTGTCCCCTTTCCTCCAGACTGTTTCCAGCACTTTTAATTTGTAGACTTTTTGATTAAAGTCATCCTGACCAATGTGAGATAACATTTCCTTGACGTTTTGACTTGAATTTTTCTAATAATTAGCAATGTTGAGCATCTTTCTGTGTGCCTGTTGGCCATCTATATGCCTTCTTTGGAGCAATGTCTATTTAGGCCTTCTGCCCATTTTTTGATTGGATTGTTTGCTTATTGACATTGAGTTATATGAGTTGTTAGTATATTTTGAAAATTAGCCTATTGTTGACTTTATCATTTGCAAATAGTTTCTCCCAGTCCATAGATTGTCTTTTTGTTTTGTTTAAGGTTTCCTTTTCTATGCAAAAGTTTTACATTTGATCAGGTCCCATTTTTTAACTTTTTCTTTTGTTTCTTTTGCCTGAGACTGATCTAAGAAAATTTTGCTATGATTTATTTCAGAGAATGTTCTAATCTAGGAGTTCTATGATGTCATGTATTATATTTAGGTCTTTAAACAATTTTGAGTTTATTGTTGCTTATGATGAGGGGATTGTTTCTATTTCACTGATTTACATGAGGTTGTCCAGGTTTCCCAACACTCTTGTTCATCAGACTGTCTTTTCTCCTTCGTAAAATATTTCTTCCTTTTTCAAATAATAACTGACCATGGCTATATGGATTTATTCCTGGGATTTCTATTCTGTTCCATTGATTTACATATTTTTGTGTCAAAATCATGCTGTTTTGAATACAGTAGCTTTGTAGTATTTTCTGAAGTCTGGGAGGGGTTCTGGTGACATCTTGATTACCTTTACCATGTAGAAGAAATTATATTGACTTACTTTATTGGTGATATTAAGCTGATTGACTCTCAAGTGGAAGAAATACCAACTACTCTAGACTTATTTGTAAGACATTTGCATGTCAGATGAGAAAAGATTATTCTGACAAAAATTCAGTACCTTCTGTCTCAGTAGAATTTCTAGAGGTCTAGTTGTATAGGACATGTTTCAATATCCCTTCTAAGGTAAAGTATAGTTGTATCTATCTCTTGTTAAAATTTAAGAAAAAGGCATATGGAACTTTCTGAATTGGGGGACAGCATATACCTAATTAAGGTGTGCTTCCTAAGACGCCATTAATTTTGGGTGGAGCCCAAAATAAGAGAAGGCTTTGCAACAGATCTAGGCTGCTGTGCAACCTGCTGTGTCACTTGCATCATATGATCTGTAAGATTCAAAGTTACTTGACATGTCAGTAGATATGCTGCATTTCCATTTCATTTAGTTCTATATTCTTATTTTTCCCCCTCTGAAACATACTTTTTGACCAATAGATTGTTTAGACATGTACTGTTTAATTTCAAATTGTTTATAGACTTTCTTATTACCCTTCTATTATTTATTTCTAGATTGATTCCAATATGATCAGAAAGCATGTGCTGAATGACATCATTTAAATTAAAAAAAAAAAATACTGAGGTATGTTTTCTGTCCCAGGATAAGTTTGATCTTGGTAAGTGTTCAATGGGCAACTGAAAAAAAATATTCTATTCTTATTAGATATGGTATTCTATATAGGATAATTACCTTATATTGTCTCTGTTCTGTTTGATTTTGTTCTGTTTTACATTCTTGCTCATTTTCTGTCTAGGAAATCTATATGTTACCATTGAAGTCAATAATTATAACTGCATATTTTTTAATTTTTTCCTCAGATCTATTATATCTATTATTAACATAGCCATTTTAAAATTAATCTTAGTCAAGTTTTGAGTAAACATATGTTTTCATGTCTTTTTCTACTTTCAACCTACCTATAGCATTGCATTTGAAATGAATTTTTTGTAGACAGCATATTGAGGAATCCTTTTTTAAGTATTCATTCTATCAATTTTTGTCTTTAATTTGTATATTGGGACAATTACATTTGAGGCTTATATATGTCATCTTTTTATTTCTTTTTTATTTTGGTGTTCACCCTCTCTTTCCTCTGTTTATCATTTCTTGTCTTCCTGTGAATTGTGTGTATTACTGTGTTTTGTGATTCCATCTTGATTTATTTATACTATTTTTGAGTATATTATGCTATTATATTTTACTTAGTGGCTGTTCTGATTATTGCAGTATAAATATATAACATCACAGTTTGCTAGTATTGACATTTGTCACTTTGAACCAAATCTAAAAACTTCACTTTCAGTAATTACCTTTGCTCTTCCCACATTTAAAATATAATTGCCTTATTCCCTCTACATACACTAAGCACTACAAGATGTTATAATTTTTAAATAAATCATCAAACATGATTTAATGAACTCATGAGAAGGGTACTCTATTACATTGTTCCTGCTTTTACATGTTTCAACATTCTTCTTTCCTTTCCAAAGTTCCCAGCCTTCTTAAGTTTCATTTACTTTTTACTTTAGATAACTTTACCTACTAGTTATTACTATTTTTCTGGCCATGCAGTATGCAGGATCTTAGTTCCCCTAATCATAGATCAAATCCGTGTCCCCTATAGTAGAAGCCTAGAGTCCTAACTACTGAAACACCAGAGAATTCCTATTAATTATTCTTTAAGCTTAGGTTTACCAGTAGCAGAGCTTCCATTGTGGCTCAGCTGGTAAAGAATCTGCCTGCAATACAGGATACCTGGGTTTAATCCCTGGGTTTGGAAGATCCCCTGGAAAAGGAAAGGCTACCCACTCCAATGTCCTGGCCTGGAGAATTTCGTGCACTGTATAGTCCACAGGGTCACAAAGAGTAGGGCATTACTGAGCAACTTTCATTTACCAGTAGTAAATGTTCTCAATTTTCCTTTGAGAACAGCCTTAATGCTTTCTGGTGAACATGACTGTATTTAGGAATTAGAAAGCCTTTTTGAATCAGGTGAGGTGTAAAATCTGCTAACATCTCTGACTCTTGGAAAACATGAGGGGCTACTGGAGAGCAGATTTTTAGCTGGTGTTCAGCTAGAGTATGGCAGGTATAATATAAAAGCTCTAGTGCTCTGTTAGACCACTCTTTTTGGTTAGGAGGAATAAGCTTTTCTATCAGTGTTTCTTGTCTGTGTTTATTAATGGTTTGAGTTGCAGATATCAGCAGCATGCTATCCAAGATATATGTTTATGTATGGTATAGTTTATAAGATGAAACATGAATTAATGCATAAAGTACCTGTTGAACACTGAAGTAAGATGTTTATTTCAAGGAAGAGTACTTGTGTGATTGTTTTAGTTGCAACCAGAATAAGCCATTTTTTCATGGCTACAAATTTTACTTGAAAAAAATGAATGACAGACAAGCTACATTTATTGACAATTTGGTAACTAGCATAAAATTTCATAAAGTTAGTAAAGGTAGCCTATCATTCCCAGAAATCAACATGCATGATTTGTTACCAATACAAAAGAGTTAAAAAATTGGAATTTTGAAAAATATATATCTGCCAGTAGGAGCTTGACATTTTTTTGTAACTAAAGTTTTGTTTTTTTTTAAAGGTGATATCAATAAATACAATGCTATAAATGTACACTAAAATAAGCCCTGCATGATTTAGTGGATTATTTTCCAAATTACTAATGCATGATGTTACAAATTCTTGCATGGTAAAATTTTCTTACAAAGTGTAAGATCAGTTCAGTTCAGTCACTCAGTCGTGTCTGGCTCTTTGCAACCCAGTGGACTGCAGCATGCCAGGCCTCTCTGTCCATCACCAGCTCCCAAAGTTTACTCAAACTCATGTCCATTGATGCAGTGACGCCATCCAACCATCTGATACTCTGCCGTCCCCTTCTCCTCCTGCCGTCAATCTTTCCCAGAATCAGGGTCTTTCCCAATGAGTCAGTTCTTCTCATCAGGTGGCCAAAGTACTGGAGTTTCAGCCTCAGCATAAATCGTTCCAATTAATAATCAGGACTGATTTCCTTTAGGATGGACTGATTGGATCTCCTTGCAGTCTGAGGGACTATCTAGAGTCTTCTCCAACACCACAGTTCAAATGCATCAGTTCTTTGGTGCTCAGCTTTCTTGATAGTCCAACTCTCACATCCATCATGACCACTGGAAAAACCATAGCCTTGACTAGATGGATCTTTATTGATAAAGTAATGTCTGTGGTTTTTAATAAGCTAAGTTGGTCATGACTTTTCTTCCAAGGAGCAAGTGTCTTTTAATTTCATGGCTGCAGTCACCATCTGCAGTGATTTTGGAGCCCCCCAAAATAAAAGTCTCACTCTTTTCACTGTTTCCGCATCTATTTGCCATGAAGTGATGGGACCAGATGCCATGATCTTAGTTTTCTGAATATTGTGTTTTAAGCCAACATTTTCACACTTCTCTTTCACTCTCATCAAGAGGCTCTTTAGTTCTTCTTCGCTTTCTGTCATAAGGGTGGTGCCTTCTGCATATCTGAGGTTATTGATATTTCTCCCTGCATTCTTGATTCCAGCTTGTGCTTCATCTAGCCCAGTGTTTCTCATGATGTAATCTGCATATAAGTTAAATAAGCAGGGTGACAATATACAGCCTTGATGTACTCCTTTCCCAATTTGGAACCAGTCTGTTGTTCCATGTCCAGTTCTAACTGTTGCTTCCTGTCCTGCATATAGGTTTCTCAAAAGACAGGTCAGGTGGTCTGGTATCCCCATCTCTTTCAGAATTTTCCACAGTTTATTGTGACCCACACAGTCGAAGACTTTGGCGTAGTCAATAAAGCAGAAATATATGTTTTCCTGGAACTCTCTTGCTTTTTTTGATGATCCATTGGGTGTTGGCAACTTGATCTCTGGTTCTTCTGCCTTTTCTAAATCCAGCTTGAACATCTGGAAGTTCACAGATCATGTACTGTTGAAGCCTAACTTGGAGATTTTTGAGCATTACTTTACTAGCGTGTGAGAGGAGTGCAATTGTGTCGTAGTTTGAGCATTGTTTGGCATTTCATTTCTTTCGGATTGGAATGAAAATTGACCTTTGCCAGTCCTGTGGCCACTGCTGAGTGTTACAAATTTGCAGGCATATTGAGTGCAGCACTTTCACAGCATCAACTTTCAGGATTTGAAATAGCTCAACTGGAATTCCATCACCTCCACTAGATTTGTTTGTAGTGATGCTTCCTAAGACCCATTTGACTTCACCTACTGTCTTTCTGGGGCTTCTCCAACCTTGGTTGTGGAGTATCTCCTCATGGCTGCCCCAGCGCCATACAGCCACAAAGTGTAAGAAGGTCAAATATATTTTAGTTTAACAAAGAAGGATTTGTTGATAGTTTCACATTGCAACTAATTATTAAGAAACTCTTAACTAACTTTTAAGAAGCTATCAGTTATTGAGTTGTGCTACTATATCTAAGAAGATTATCTACAATTAAACTATCAAAAAAGTTTTCTCTGTTTATACCATATTTCTCTATGAGGCCAAATTTTCTTCATGTCAGTACATTGTAATAACACATCAGAATAGATTAAATACAGAATAAGGTATGAGAATTCACCTATCTTCTACTAAACTAAATATTCTGAGGAGTTACCAAAAATGTCATAGACAAAATAAATTTGCAGTTCAGAAATTTATGTTAAATAACTGTGGAAAGTACAACTTCAGAATCAGTTTTATTTTTTACCAAAGACCATGGTTTGTTTGGGGAGATGCGACAGCAGCAGATTAAAGCCCTCTGCCTATTTTTCCAATGGCTCACGAACTCTCAGGAAAAACATTCACTTTTCCTTCTTTTTTGGTAAGAGTGCTTTTACATTCCATACCTGGGGGATCTTAACTTGCTCGCCTATCAATCTATTCCAAGCTCCCCACTGATGAAATACCTGAACACAGCAACAAATTATTCAAGGTAGATATCATTTGTCCACAAACTGCCTACATATTTTCACTTACTGGCATATCCTTTCTCATTTTCTGCAAATAAATCTCAATGCTGAAAAGACCAGGCTCAACCTTACCTTTTTCAAAATCTTTAGAATTTTGTGATTAAATACATCTTTTGAAAGACAGATGATTTTAACCCATAGTCTCAAGGATATTTGTGTGCATGTCCCAACATCCAATTTTAACCTGCATCCCACATTTTGGTGGCTCAGATGTTAAGAATCAGTCTGCAATGCCAGAGACCTGGTTTCGATCCCTGAGTTGGGAAGATCCCCTGGAGGAGGGCATGGCAGCCCACTCCAATATTCTTGCCTGGAGAATCCCCATGGACAGAGGAGCCTGTAGGCTACAGTCCATGGGGTTGAAAAAGTCAGACATGACTGAGTGACTAAGCACAGCACAGAACACCTCTGTAGACAAGGAGAATGAATATAAACCACATAATCCATCTTTGGAAACGTCAATCCTATGAAGTGCACAAATGAATTCTGAGGTGTTGAGTGTATGGGGTAGAATGTGTGTGTGTGTGTTCCTGTGTGTAAATGAACAGTCCCTTGGTTTTGAAGGATCTTGCCAAGTGCAAAGAGCTGTTCATGAACTAGTCACAAAACAGGGTCTTTAGTGCTTCTCAAATTATCTAAGGGTGTTTGTTTCTTTTCCCCAATAAGTCACAAACCAATAATTGTGAAAAATATGATAAAAGTGAATTAATAAAAAATAAATAAGCATATATAGAGATTTTATGTCCATAATGGCAGCAAAAGGAGTTTGGCAGACCCATGCCCAAATGAAATAAGCATAACCACTGATTTTATTAAAAATAAATTGAAAGCAAACAATAAAACCAAAACAAAAATATAAACAAAGTATCTGGAAATTATTATAAACACATACAGAAAATAAGTTAAAAACATTTATTCAAGAAAATTGCATATATGTCAGTAAGATCAGAAAGATTCTATGGTACTTGAGCCATAAACCTCTCCCTCTCCTTCAACAGCTTGATGGAAGATGAACTCCAAGTTGCTGAGGCTAAGATAGGGCTTCCTTTCCCCTCATCTCTCAACAAAAGTATATGATATCTTACCAGGAGAAACACCCCACCAGCATTTCTCATTCTCTCCATCTGTGAACTGAAGCAGTCACGTTCCTATAGATGTCATTATTTGTTATAACTGAAAAATATACTGACCTCAAATTTTCCGTATCTATTTAAACACTGATGGACATTCAGGTTGTTTTCTTATCTTGGCTATTGTAAATTATGCTTCAACAAACTTGGGGGTACATATATAATTTCATGTTTTTGTTTTCTTGGGATAAAAATCCATAAGTGGAATCACTGAATGATATGGTAGTTTGAATTTTAGCTTGTTGAGGAACATCCATACTATTTCCATAGTGGTTGCACCAATTTACATTCTCACCAATTGTGCACAAGTGTTCCCTTTTTTCCCGATCTTTGCTAGTAAGTTCAACATCTGATCTTCCTCAGAGTCAGCTTATATTGATGACTTTATTTTCTGTGTATGGGCCATACTTTCCTATTTCTTGTCTTATCATTTTGCATAAACTGGATTTCTAAGTAATATAGTCACAACTATGGAAATCAGATTCTATTGCTTCTGGAGATTTTTGTCATTGCTGCTGTTGTTGTGGTTGCTGTTCTTATGAGTGATCACTAGGAGACACAACCTTATAGAAGAAAATGAGTAAAAGCTATGAGGTGATCACTTTTTTCTACCCATTAGTGAACAGAACAATATTCTATCTGTAAGTACAAAATAGTCAATTTCTCTACAATACTGAGCACTAGTGATATTCTAGCACTAAATTGTGGGTACTCACTTCTACATAGACATTTTTAGATATACTCCTGAACCATCCTTAATTTAAGGTTAGAAGAGGATCTAAAAAATCAACTATGATCCATTTCTCTCCCATATCAAAGAAAGCAGAGATAGGAAACAAGTCATTTGAACTCACTTTTAAACATGTTGATTAATAGTTTAGTGATACCAGTGTACTTATCATTGAAATGTTATTAGTAGGGTGTCTTTGGCTTAAAAAAGAGTTCATGGTAAGTAATCCCAGAATGTATGAATTTCTGATTAATTAATCCTTGTTAAATAGTATATATCTATCTAACTCCCTGAGTATAAAATACAGATGCTTCATAACCTAAAATGCTCTGGGCTGTGTGAGGTCACTGATAACCTTACTTATCTTTCAACTCAGACTAGGGAACTCATGTCTGTTGTGGTAAGAATGTATCTCAAGAATTTAATCTCAATGTTCCAGACTTTCCCCCTCCTTTTTATAGGTCTGCTTTTGCTTGTATACTTGAAATTATTAGTAAAGCTTCAGGTTACATGAGCTTGCTTATTCAAGTTAGGCTGATTTGATAACCTTATATGGTAAGTTATCTCAAGGATCAAGAAAGGAACTAATGAGAAAAGTTTTGAGTTCATTTGCCTTGTTCACTATCTCTTGAGTGGAAAATAATCAAGTAATTACAATATGAGCTTCAAAGATATGTCTTAAGGTGGGCTTGCTAATCTTGCCTGGCCCTTGATTAAACATATGAAAAGTGTTCAAACATAAAAAAGGCAGCCTTATTAATTTTAATAAAGTTCTTTGCAGCTCAAAATGTGGAAATATCACCTACAGTTCAAGGAACTGCTAATTGTGATTCTCTAGATGAAAAAAAAAATGAATAGGGTGAATTCTTTCTAGTAATTTCACTGACCTATGCTTTTCCTTAGAATGTGGCAATGAACTAAATCATAAAACTGAAGATATCTGCTCAGAGGAAATAGCTAAGGCTATGTCACCAAGCTGACACTATATTCCTACCTTACTAGAGTGGCAGAGTTGTTGGGTTCAAAGTCAACAGGAAAATTTGATTAAGAAAAGTTGCTCAAATTAGACTTGGACTACCACCACTGTGCTAGTGGTAAATAACCCACTTGCCAATGCAAGGGATGTAAGAGACATAATTTCCAGGATTCTTGCCTGAAAAATCCTGTGGGCAAAGGAACCTGGCAGACTACAGTCCATAGGGTTGCAAAGAGTCGGACACAACTGAAGTGACTTAGCTTGCACACACCACCACTGCAACTATATGAACTGCACCTGAAGTAAAAAATGTCTCAAATGGCAATATCTGGGGGGTACACAATTTGCTAAGGTAAATATTTTCCCCAATATAAGGTGGTTTTATAATGTCAAAGCTATCCTCACACTCACTCATGGAGAGATTGCAACGAGTATTTTCCTCTCTCTACTATCTATCACTCAAATAATACTGAGCATCTGTTATAGAATTTGGCATTATTAACTACTAATCTTGGGAAATAATTTAAAATTTCATTCATGCTTTCTTCTAGAACTTTCACATTTGATTTTATGATCCACTTAAAGTTTCTACAATTGTTTGGAATGAATAAAAATATATATTTTTTTTAAAGTTTTTTTTTTTTTTATTAGTTGGAGGCCTATCACTTCACAACATTTCAGTGGGTTTTGTCATACATTGATATGAATCAGCCATGGATTTACACATATTCCCCATCCCGATCCCCACTCCCACCTCCCTCTCCACCCGATTCCCCTGGGTCCTCCCAGTGCACCAGGCTGGAGCACTTGTCTCATGCATCCCACCTGGGCTGGTGATCTGTTTCACCATAGATAGTATACATGCTGTTCTTTTGAAATATCCCACCCTCACCTTCTCCCACAAAGTTCAAAAGTCTGTTCTGTACATCTGTGTCTCTTTTTCTGTTTTGCATATAGGGTTATTGTTACCACCTTTCTAAATTCCATATATATGTGTTAGTATGCTGTAATGTTCTTTATCTTTCTGGCTTACTTCACTCTGTATAAGGGGCTCCAGCTTCATCCATATCATTAGGGCTAGTTCAAATGAATTCTTTTTAACGGCTGAGTAATATTCCATGGTGTATATATACCACAGCTTCCTTATCCATTCATCTGCTGATGGGCATCTAGGTTGCTTCCATCTCCTGGCTATTATAAACAGTGCTGTAATGAACATTGGGATGCACGTGTCTCTTTCAGATCTGGTTTCCTCAGTGTGTATGCCCAGAAGTGGGATTGCTGGGTCATATGGCAGTTCTATTTCCAGTTTTTTAAGAAATCTCCACACTGTTTTCCATAGTGGCTGTACTAGTTTGCATTCCCACCAACAGTGTAAGAGGGTTCCTTTTTCTCCACACCCTCTCCAGCATTTATTGCTTGTAGACTTTTGGATAGCAGCCATCCTGACTGGCGTGTAATGGTACCTCATTGTGGTGTTGATTTGCATTTCTCTAATAATGAGTGATGTTGAGCATCTTTTCATGTGTTTGTTAGCAATCTGTATGTCTTCTTTGGAGAAATGTCTGTTTAGTTCTTTGGCCCATTTTTTGATTGGGTCATTTATTTTTCTGGAATTGAGCTGCAGGAGTTGCTTGTATATTTTTGAGATTTTTGTCTGTTTTTTCATTTGCTATTATTTTCTCCCAAACTGAGGGCTGTCTTTTCACCTTACTTATAGTTTCCTTTGTAGTGCAAAAGCTTTTAAGTTTCATTAGGTCCCATTTGTTTAGTTTTGCTTTTATTTCCAATATTCTGGGAGGTGGGTCATAGAGGATCTTGCTGTGATTTATGTCGGAGAGTGTTTTGCCTATGTTCTCCTCTAGGAGTTTTATAGTTTCTGGTCTTACATTTAGATCTTTAATCCATTTTGAGTTCATTTTTGTGTATGGTGTTAGAAAGTGTTCTAGTTTCATTCTTCTACAAGTGGTTGACCAATTTTCCCAGCACCACTTGTTAAAGAGGTTGTCTTTTTTCCATTGTATATCCTTGCCTCCTTTGTCAAAGATAAGGTGTCCATAGGTTCGTGGATTTATCTCTGGGCTTTCTATTCTGTTCCATTGATCTATATTTCTGTCTTTGTGCCAGTACCATACTGTATTGATGACTGTGGCTTTGTAGTAGAGTCTGAAGTCAGGCAGGTTGATTCCTCCAGTTCCATTCTTCTACCTAAAGAAACAAAAGACCTATACATAGAAAACTATAAAACACTGATGAAAGAAATCAAAGAGGACACAAACAGATGGAGAAACATACCGTGTTCATGGATTGGAAGAATCAATATTGTCAAAATGGCTATTCTACCCAAAGCAGTCTATAGATTCAATGCAATCCCTATCAAGCTACCAACGGTATTTTTCACAGAACTAGACCAAAGAATTTCACAATTTGTATGGAAATACAAAAAACCTCGAATAGCCAAAGTAATCTTGAGAAAGAAGAATGGAACTGAATAAAAATATTTTATTTTTTCCATATGATTTTTCATGCATCCAAGCTGAAGTGGGTTTAATGGTGACTACCCTCCTCTCCCAAATAAGGCATGCTCTCATTTTCACCCATGGAATTTGTGAATATAAACTTATTTTGGAAAAAAACGATCTTTTCAGATATGACAGAGATTCTCAAGATTATTCTCAATTACCTGAGTGTGGTTAAATCCAATGACCAGTGTCCTTATAAGGAAAAAAGTGATGGGGACAGATACATACAATGGAAAAGGGATGTGAAGATGGAAGCAGAGCTTGGAATGGTATGTCTAAAAACCAAAGGACATTAAAGATTGTCAGCAACTACCAAAATCTAGAAAAGACTAGGAACAAATTATCTCCTAGAGCATTTTGAGGGAATATAGGACTGCCAATATATTGATTCCAGACTTTTAGTGTCTAAAACTGTGACAGAATAAATTTCTATTATTTCAGACCATCAAGTTCATAGTAACATTTTTTTTAAAGTAAGAAAATATAAAACTACAAATAAATTTGGTAATTTCCATAAACTTGAAACATCAAATTTGTCCCAAGCAGGAGAAAAAAAAAACAAACAAAAAATCCTCAATAGATGGAATGACCATTATAGAAAATACAAAACTGTCCCATAAGTGTATGAGGCCTACACAGTTTCAGAGTTCATTCTATGAACATGTAGAGAGTAGATGATTCAATTCTACTTAAAATATTTCAGAGCATAGAAAACACAGGGACAACATCCAAATTTAATTTTGAAATGAATTTAATTTTTAGAGTTTTATTTCTTTTTGGAAATTTTATGAGAAGTTTACTTTGTCATTTATATAAGGTTTGTTTTGTTCTTATCAGTATTACTATTGTTTTTATGCAATCTATTGTTGAACTATTTTAATATTTCATCTAATTTCATTGGAGATACTCTGATGGTTTTGCTGAATAAAATGGTTAAACATATTTTAAAATGAAGTATAAAACAGGAAATTATTTAGCCTTGGAGAAAATTTAACTTGTGCATGAATTGGACACATTTCAGTGTGCAATAGTGGCAAAATCTTAGTTGACATACAGTGGTCCTAGTGAGCAATGGTGATATTGGGGATGGGGCTCATGAGGGTAAAACAGAAATATCTGGTATACTGCTAGTAATGTTTTCCAAGGATGAATAACCATACCTCAGATTCGCTTGAAAAACAATTGTTAAGTTTAATGGGTTAGGACAATAAATTAGTGCACATATCTATGATTAGACACTGACTCAGTGGCATAAAACCAATATTATGCTAATATAATTTCCATTAGGCCAGGCTAGTAACACCAGTTTTTGATGAAGATATGCACCACCAGGAACTCATATACTTCTTGTAGAAAGAGAAAATTTAGTAATGCTTAGTTATATTTCATATATATATATATCCTAACCTTGGAGTAGGAGATGGCAACTGACTCCAGTATTCTGACCTGGAAAATTCCACGGACAGAAGAGCCTGGTGGGGTACAGTCCATAAGGTTGCAAACAATCAGACACGGCCAAGCAACTGAGCACACATACACTTATCCTAACCTAGATGTGTATGTCCATTACATTGACCCAAGCATCCTTTCTCTGCAATCTGCTATCCAGACCCACCTTTACAAGAAGAGCACCTTGGCATGATGAAGTAAGTGATGGTATCAGAATGTGCACATTGTCATGTAAAACCTACAATTCTAAATGATATGGCTAAAGCAAAACAAGACTAAATTAAGAGATTAATTGCTGGGTGACACTAAGCATTTGTGGTACTTTGGAAAGGCAATATGCAGGTATACAGAAACTTAGATTATTTAAAAGAAAGTGAGCCACTCTCTAATTTGATCATTATCACTGATATTAACATCTGTCTCCATCATCTCCCTTAATAAACTCTTCTATCCCATATAAGGGTGCTTTTCAGATCAGTTCATCTAATTATAGCTTCATCAGACACAGAGAAGAACATTTGGGTACAGAAAGTCTACTGGAAAATCATCTTAGGATGAACACCTATTGGAGAATGAAAAAAGCAGAATTGGGCAGAAGGAATTTAGTGTAGATGCAGCCCCAACAAAGTAGTCATCTGAGCTTACCATGAGCTCTGGACTTAAGATGGTCATTCAGAGTTGTCCTGAAATGTGGAAATGAGGCTGGGTTGACTACTCGTTGGATTGATGCAACCCCTAAGAAGGAGATAAGCCTTGGGAAAGCTGGTTCACTTCAGATGAGGAAAATGCTGGTGGTGGGTAGATGTGGACACTAAACATTAGCTGTTTACAACAGCATCTGAATGAATAGTAAATGCTTCAGTCCTACAGGGAGGATCTTATTGGTGACCCACAACTTTCACTAAAATAATACTTGTTACCTTAAGGCTTTACCAGACTAGTAGTTTACTGGAAAGAAGAAAAATATAGTATTTTCTTAGGTCTCACATATTTTCCCAAAGGAGGCATTTTGAAATGTATATCTAGGGGACATGAAGAATGGACTTGTAGACACAGCAAGGGAAGGGAAGTGTGAGATGAATTGAGAGAGTAGCATTGGCATATATACACTATCATTGTTAAAATAACTAGTGACAAGCTGCTGTATAGTACAGAGAGCTCAGTTCAGTGCTCTGGGATGACTTAGAGGGGGTGGGATGGGGCTTGGGAGGGAGGCTCAAAAGGAAGGGGATATATGTATACATATAGGTGATCCACAGTGTTGTACAGCAGAAACTAACCAAAAATGGTAAAACAATATGACTGGAGAATGAAAAATAATCGTGCAAGTCTCAGTTCTCCAAATGACAATTAGAAACATCATCTGAAAACCCAAGGCAATTCTAAGTAACTTTTTTTTTTTCCCTACATCCCTTGGCCTTTCTTATCCCTTCTAACATCACCACTATGGCAATCAGTCCAGCACCATAAGTGGTGGTGCCCAAAGTTTATTTTTCTCTCTATTATTTTAAAAACCAAACTAGATGAACATTTCAGGTGTTGGAAAATAAGCTTCTTGCACTCAACGAAAGAGAAGATCGGGTGTAATTCAAGTAAGAAAACATGCGGGTAACGGGTAAAAATAACACCATCAGTTTTAGTTTTTGTGAAGTCAAAATTTATGCCTTGGAGTGGTTACAGATGTAATCTCCTTGCCACATTTTTGAGTTCTCTTAATGAAAGTTAAGTGAAAAATGACATGGTAAGCCAATCATGAAATTCAGGTAGTATGTGGTATTAGTTTAATATTTTAATGAATTACATTTAAAGCAATGGAAAGTTTGCCCCATAACTGAAGTTTCAAAGGCAAGTCTTGAGTTGAAATTAGACACTACACTGGCAATTACTACACACACAGGACTGAGCACTTTACTTTTACTGTAGTATATTTTGGAGGATTTAAGGAGGGATGTATTGGAGCTAAAGGGTAAGAAATGTACATGCGATCCAGAATCTGAGTCAGTTTAGAGATAATTTTTATGACATGTTATTCAAGTTTGCTGGGACAATTTCTGGTTTGGGGTCACTGTTTGCATCTCCAAGGGTGAGTCTCAGAGTCCGCTTGATGCTCCAAGCTGGGAACTTCTTGAGAGCTGCTCATGTCCGGAATCTTCTGAATGTTGTTTGCAGTACAGGGAACATCTTTTCCTGCAAAACTCTTGGATGGAGTATGTAATAAATTACACAAAGTGACCTTCTTCATATGTTAATTTTGTGATTCATGCTTTGGAAAAACAGCCAGAAAATGCTCCTCTAGACTAAGGATATGATCAATTGCTTTTGTGAGCTTATTAGGGAGTCCAGTCACTGTGACAGTGTTTGCATCTTGGACTCCTCTAGGAGGGAAACAGATGCCGACTTGGAATTGATTCATGATTTTATGAATGGCTTTTCCATGGAATCCAATAATGTGGCCATAAACACGGTTGTTTAGTGAAATTTGCATAGTTACTGATTTTTCGACTTATGCACCATTTTCATTATTGCATCCTGGGCAGCTAGGATGTTAGTTTTATATCCAACGATTGTGATTTGGTCCTGTATCTCATTGCTCCCTTTTCTTGGAAAATGGATATTAACTTTATACTCTAAGCAAATCTGAGAGATAACCGAGCCCTTTCGACCAATGATCCTGGGGTGATATTTGGGGTCTATTTTGTTAAGTTGAGTCTGAAATTTTTGAATGGTTGATCTATTTCTGTTTGTAGAGTCTTGATTTGTTCTTGTAATTTAGCCTTGGCTCGTTCTACATCTCCAGTAAGGCCAGTGATGAAAATGATATCACATTCTAATTCTGGTGCTGATGATATCTGTATTTTAATTTCACACTCATCCATTATCTTGTGTATCTTACTTTTTTTTTTTGACCAGCGAGGTAGTGGTGTAGATCAAAGGGAACAGTTACTTCAGCGGTGACAGGAATTAGAGCCTTAAGGGCTTCAAAGGCAGCTTCACACTTTTCTCTTTGGCCTGAGATTAATATGGTGTCACATTTTGTTGGCGAAATGGAAGTATCTCTTGTAGTGCTCTTTCCCCCTTCTTCCTTATTTTCTGGAATAGCTGGCTCTTTATCAGTAAGTGAAATCTCCTCTCCATCTGAGAATTTGATTTGGACATTATAATCTTTAGTGATTTGTTTGACTCGAGAACATATTGGTCTCATTAAAAAATGATGGAACTTCTGGGGAATACACATTCTGTTGTGATTTCATTGTCCAAGCCCTCAATAATCTCCTGAATATATTTCTTGACTGCTTCAACACAAGGTCTTGCTCCTTTGATTGTGATTTTGTTACTCTGTTTTCCTGAATGTGAAAAGCTAATAATCACACCACCATACTCCTCAGGCATGACCTATAACACCTGACTCCTTTGCACAAAACACTGCTGGTGATGCATAGGATTTATCAGTATCTTGTCCTCCACTGCATTATCTAGATTTGTAATCAGAGTATGTAGTTTACTTTCTGCATCTCTGATGGCCTTCTCTGCCCCTGTAATAGTTATCAATTCCTGATCCTTATCTTCAGGTAGAGGGAAAATGAAATGTGCTCCAGTCTCTTCACAGACTTTGGGAATATTGCCTCCTATTTTACTCATGAGAAATTTATGATACTATGGTATAACACGGAGGACCACAGAATAACTCTTCTTTTGCTCTTCTGCTAGTTGTAGCAGCCTTTTCTTGGCCTTTTCAACACTTTGGGCAGGTCCCCTAATAATGACTCTTTGAAGTCCTGAGTTGTTTGGAAAGAGAATATGGACGCTTCCACATTCTTCCATGATTGCATCAACCAAACAGTCTTTAGGGTCCATAAGGGATTTGTGTAGGTTAGAAGGAATAGAAATTTCTACTTCTGAAATATTGCCTATATTTTTTTGAATTGAAAGAATCAAATCACAAGACAATTTACAGTTTTCTGGCCTTCTCTTGATGACAATATTTTCTGAGTCACTATTTGTTGATGGAAGAATAATTTTGGTGTTGCTTGCTGCACAGATTTTTTTTAATGTTTGCACCTCCTTTTCCAATGATGTTTTTGTGAAACTTTTTGAAGATGGGAAATGTTATGGAATAGTTACTTTCTACAATGTCCGTCACCAAATTCTGCAAATATTTTGTGCATTTTTCTAATTTATTTTTTGGTCCTCTAAGCTGGACAATGTCACTTCTTTGTGCTGGATCAGGGAAAGTAATCACAACTTCTGGAAATTTTTTATGGATGTCACGTATTCGTTCACCTTTCTGCCCAATGATTGTGTGGTGAAATCTTTGTTCAATGGTTAAGTCCTTGTGCTCATTTTCTAAATGAAAAGTAGGTTCAAGAAGTTCTTTCTTGGCCTGTTGGACACCACGTGATTCCCCCTCAATTCTTATTAAGTTATTCTTTACATTTTCAGGTGAGATTAGCACAGAAACCTCATTCCTTTCTTTAATTCCATTTATAAAAGCACATTTCTTGCCTATCAGGTATTTATAAAACTTAGAGTCAACATTAATTTCTACATAATCCATACTGTTAATTACTTCTTTTAAAATGACCTCAATTTGCTCTTGAGCATGCTTTAGCATCATCTGTTGGTCCCTCTATTGTAATTTTATCTTCTCTAGTAAACTCTATGCAACCTTCTGGCAGGTTCTGAATAACTGTGGATATATTATGACCTTTCTTACCAATAACAAATCTGTGAAGTCAAGAAGGTACAGAGATGGAGGAGAGAGTATAATCTTGGTCTTCAAGTAGTCTTCAGTAAATGCCTTTCTTAAACTTTTAGGTTTACGTTGATATGCCACAGAATCTGACATGCTATAAGAGGGTGAGATCTCTATGGAAACTCTAGTTCTTTTCAGGATCTCCTGGACAGAATTGCCCTTGTGACCTATTGTACACTTGCACTGCAATTTCATCTCCACATCTATGGGTGTGATTTTCTCTGGAGTATTCTCAAAAATCTTCTTTAAGAAATCCAGATCCTGAATTACTTGTTGCTTTTTTTCAGGAAATCTTATTTGTGTCTGATTGACACTAGATGGTGAATTGTGGATTTGTGCCTCTGTTTTCTGTAGGATTTTGTCAAAAGTTTTGTTGTATGGTTCAGCAATGAAAGAAGAAAATGCTTTTCCCACAGCTAACCTTTCTTCAGCATATTTGTCTTGCTCGGTAGACATAAATAAGACTTCACATGGAGCCTTTCTCATGACCTCTTTGGTGCCAATATTGATCCAGCTGGTGTAGTTAACTGGGCATAAGGTCTGATTGTTGGTTGTAGCTTTTTGTTCCAGGTCTTGTCGTTTTTCTCTAGTCTTGCCTACAATGAAAAAAAAAAATGTTCTTTGGGAATGGAAGCTATAGTTAAAACTTGCTTCCCAAAATGTGCAAAAATCTCCTTCTGAGCTTTTGCAACAATTTCTGGTTTTCCAGAGATTGTAATGTAAGAGGCCTTTGTTTTTGACAAAAGTTATTTCCAGGTTGGCACCAGTTCTTTGCATGATATCTAGACAGAATTTTGCTTGTGTACCTTCCTCAAACTGATTCACATATCGTTTCTCCTCCAGAGGCACATGAAAAACATGAGTGATTGTTGAGGTCATAAGCTGACTATTATTTGTCGAGGATGCAGCAGGTTCCTGATCATTTTCCAACCAACTTATTTTCTCTAGGAGTACAGTGAATTTATTTTTGGAGGTTGGAGTGTCAAGATTCTCTTCTGAATTTAAAGCAGTAACATCCCTTTCCTTTTGAATGTACCTACATTGGTGCTCAGTTAATTTCTTTTTTTAAAAAATTCATTGTTGATTTTTAGATATTTGGATATGTTGCAGTTAAATGATCAATAGCCAGAAAAATCTTGTAGTTGCCTTTTTGCACATTACTGTGTGGGAAAAATAAATATTTTAAAGACAATTTCTTTCCAAATTAATCAATAAACTTGTCAATAAACATTGAAATCTTAATATTTGTATGACTTCAAAAAATACCCAAGGTTTATCTATTCTACTGTTATAAAAGTACTAAGATAAGGCTCAATTTATAAAAACAGTGAGAAAAAAATAATTAAAAAAATAAAAACTGTGAGGAAAGAACCACCATTCTGTTAAGTATCAGAATTAGATCCTTTGGATTTTCTTATCAGAGTCATCTCAAACCTCATTTTGTCTACCAGTGCCAAACTTTTTTCACCCTTTGGACTACTGACTGAGAATTATTTTTGGAAAAATATAACTCTCTAGTCTTCAATAATAACATATTTGCAGGGTTTCTCACTTTGCTTAAGAGCTTTTGAAGAATAATTTATATACTATAAAATTTGCATAGTCTATGCATACAATTTAATTATTTTTAGTTAATTTACAGTTCCTTCCAATGATCACAAAACCAAGTTTTAGAACATTTTCATCACCCCCAAAGAGCTTCCTCATGTCATTTGCAGGTAATCCTGTTTCCACACCCTGACAAAACTAATTCTTTCATTTTTCCTTTATAAACTTGCCTTTTCTGGAAATTTACTGAATATATTATCAAACAGTACAAGGATTCTTTTCACTTTGCTTCTTTTTTAAATTAATTTATTTATTTTAATTGGAGGCTAATTACTTTACAATATTGTAGTGGTTTTTGCCACCCAACACAAATCACTTCTTTGCCTTTACATAATACTTTTCAGATTCAACTATGTTATAGCATATATCAGTTCTCTATTCCTTTTACTTGCTCAGTGATATTTTTTTTTCTTTTTTTTTTTTGTTTGTTTTTTAATTTTTATTATTATTATTTTAAGTGTTCTGACTCAGGCAGTGGAAGAAGATGACATTTAAGTAAGAAGGGGAGTTCACACGACTCCTGGAAAATACATCAAAAACACATCAAGATACTAAACAGCTCCTATAAAGTAACCTCTAGGCGAGAGCAGAAGGCTCCAGACCTCCAGGAGGATAGGCTAAGATTCCTGAAATGAGGTAGGAGAGAGGATCAGTACAGTTCAGTTCAATTTAGTCACTCAGTCATGTCCGACTCCTTGCGACCCCAAGGACTGCAGCACACCAGGCTTGCCTGTCCATCACCAACTCCTGGAGCTTACTCAAACTCACGTGCATCAAGTCAGTGATGCCACCCAACCATTGCATCCTCTGTGGTCTCCTTCTCCTCCCACCTTCAATCTTTCCGAATATCAGAGTCTTGTCCAGTGAGTCAGTTCTTTGCATCAGGTAGCAAAAATATAGGAGTTTCAGCTTCAGCATCTGTCCTTCCAATGAATATTCAGGACTGATTTCATTTAGGATTGACTGGTTGGATCTCCTTGCAGTCCAGGGGACTCTAAAGAATATTCTCCAACACCATAGTTCAAAAGGATCAATTATTTGGTGTACAGCTTCATTTATAGTCCAACTTTCATGTCCATACATGACAGCTGGAAAAACCATAGCTTTGACTAGACAGACCTTTGTTGGCAAAGTAATGTCTCTGCTTTTTAATTTGCTGTCTAGGTTGGTCATAGCTTTTCTTCCAAGGAGCAAGTGTCTTTTAATTTCATGGCTGCACTCACCATCTGCAGTGACTTTGGAGCCGCCAAAAATAAAGTCTGTCACTGTTTCCATTATTTTCCCATCTATTTGACATGAAATGATTGGACTGGATGCTATGATCTTAGTTTTCTGAATGTTGATATTTAAGCCAACTTTTTCACTCCTCTTTCACTTTCATCAACAGGCTCTTTAGTTTTTCTTTGTTTTCTGCCAAAAAGGTGGTGTCATCTGCATATCTGAGATTATTGATATTTCTCACAGCAATCTTGATTCCAGCATATGCTTCATTCACCCAGCATTTCACATGATGTACACTGCATATAAGTTAAATAAGCTGGGTGACAATATACAGTCTTGATGTACTCCTTTCCCAATTTGGAACCAGTCTGTTGTTCCTAAATGTTGCTTCCTGACCTGCATACAGATTTCTTAGGAGGCAGGTAAGGTGGCCTGGTATTCATTCCCATCTCTTCAAGAATATTCCATATTTTGTTGTGATTCACATAGTCAAAGGCTTTGGTGTAGTCAATAAAACAGAAGTAGATGTTTTTGTGGAACTCTCTGGCTTGTTCTATGATTCAATGAATATTGGCAACTTGATTTCTGGCTCCGCTGCCTTTTCTAAATCCAGCTTGAACATCTGGAAGTTCATGGTTCCTGTACTGTTAGAACCTGGCTTGGAGAATTTTGAGCATTACTTTACTAGTGTGTGAGATGAGTGTAATTGTGTGGTAGTTTGAACATTCTTTGGCATTGCCTTTCTTTGGGATTGGAATGAAACCTAACCTCTTCCAGTCCCGTGGCCACTGCTGAGTTTTCCAAATTTACTGGCATATTTTGTGCAGCACCTTTACAGCATCATCTTTTAGGATTTGAAATAGCTCAACTTGAATTCCATCACCTCCACTAGCTTTGTTCGTAGTGATGTTTCCTAAGGTCCACTTGACTTCACATTCCAGGATGTCTGGCTTTAGGTGAGTGATCACACTATTATGGTTATCTTGGTCATGAAGATCTTTTTTCTATATTTCTTCTCTTTATTCTTGACATTTCTTCTTAATATATTCTGCTTCTGTTAGGTCCATACCATTATTGTCCTTTATTGAGCCCATCTTTGCATGAAATGTTCCCTTTGGTATCTCTGATTTCTTGAAGAGTTCTCCAGTCTTTCCCATCCTGTTGTTTTCCTATATTTTTTTGCATTGATCGCTCTGGAAGGCTTTCTTATCTCTCCTTGCTATTCTTTGGAACTCTGCATTCAAATAGATGTAGCTGGGAGAAATATCAATAACCTCAGATATGCAGATGACACCACCCTTATGGCAGAGAGTGAAGAGGAACTGAAAAGCCTCTTGATGAAAGTGAAAGAGGAGAGTGAAAAAGTTGGCTTAGAGCTTAACATTCAGAAAACTAAGATCATGGCTTCTAGTCCCATCACCTCATGGGAAATAAATGGGGAGACAGTGGAAACAGTGTCAGACTTTATTTTGGGGGGCTCCAAAATCACTGCAGATGGTGACTGCAGCCATGAAATTAAAAGATGCTTACTCCTTGGAAGGAAACTTATGACCAACCTAGATAGCATATTAAAAAGCAGAGACATTACTTGGCCAACAAAGGTCCATCTGGTCAAGGCTATGGTTTTTCCAGTGGTCATGTATGTATGTGAGAGTTGGACTGTGAAGAAAGCTGAGCACTCAAGAACTGATGCTTTTGAACTGTGGTGTTGGAGAAGACTCTTGAGAATCCCTAGGAGATCCAACCAGTCCATCCTAAAGGAGATCAGTTCTGGATGTCCATTGGAAGAACTGATGTTGAAACTGAAACTCCAATACTTTGGCCACCTCATGCAAAGAGTTTACTCATTGGAAAAGACCCTGATACTCGGAGGGATTGGGGGCAGGAGGAGAAGGGGACGACAGAGGATGAGATGGCTGGATGGCATCACCGACTCAATGGGTATGAATTTGAGTAAACTCCAGGAGTTGGTGATGGACAGGGAGACCTGCAATTCATGGGGTCACAAACTGTCGGACATGATTGAGTGACTGAACTGAACTGAACTGAGCTTACCTTTTCTTCTTTGCTTTTCACTTCTCTTCATTTCTCAGCTATTTGTAAGGCCTCGTCAGGCAACCATTTTGACTTTTTGCATTTATTTTTTGTGGAGATGGTCTTGATCACTGCCTTCTGTACAATATCATGAACTTCTGTCCATAGTTCTTCAGGCACTCTGTTATCAGATCTAATCTCTTGAATCTATTTGTCACTTCCAGTGTATAATCATGAGGGATTTGATTTAGGTCATACATGAATGGTCTGGTGATTTCCCCTACTTTCTTCAATTTAAGTCTGAATTTGGCAAAAAGGAGTTCGTGATCTGAGCCACAGTCAGCTCCTGGTCTTGTTTTTGCTGACTCTATAGAACTTGCCTATCTTTGGCTGCAAAGACTATTGTCAAGCCGATTTTGGCACTGACCATCTGGTAATACCCATGTGTAGAGTTCTTTCTTGTGTTGTTGGCATAGGGTGTTTGCTATGACCAGTGCATTCTCTTTGCAAATCTCTGTTAGCCTTTGCCCAGCTTTGTTTTTTACTACAAGGCCAAATGTTCCTGTTAGTCCAGTTAGCTCTTGACTTCCTACTTTTGCATTCCAGTCCGACTATAGTGAAAGGACATCTTTTTGGGGGTGTGTTAGTTCTATAAGGTCTTGTAGGTCTTCATAGAACTGTTCAACTTCAGCTTCTTCAGGATTACTGGTCATGACATAGACTTGAATTGCTGTGATTTTGAATGGTTTGCCTTGGAACCTGACAGAGATCATTCTGTCATTTTTAAGAGTGCATCCAAGTACTGTATTTTGGACTCTTTTGTTGATTCTGATGGCTACTCCATTTTTTCTAAGGGATTCTTGCCCACAGTAGTAGATATAATGGTCATCTGAGTTAAATTCACCCATTCCATTCCATTTTAGTTCTCTGATTTCTGCAATGTCAATGTTCACTTTTGCCATCTCCTGTTCGACCACCTCCAATTTACCTTGATTCATGGACCTAATATTCTAGGTTCCTACACAATATTGCTCTTTATAGCATTGGACTTTACTTCCGTCACCAGTCACATCCAGAACTGGGTGTTGCTTTTGCTTTGGCTCTGTCTCTTTGTTCTTTCTGGACTTATTTCTTCACTGATCTCCAGTAACATACTGGGCATCTCCTGACCTGGGGTTCATCTTTCAGTGTTCTTTTTGCCTTTTCATGGGGTTCTCTAGGCTAGAATACAGAAGTGGTTTGCCATTTCCTTCTCCAGTGGACCACGTTTTGTCAGAACTCTCTACCATGGCTGATTCATCTTGGGTGGCCCTATATGGCATGGCTCATAGTTTCATTGAGTTAGACAAGGCTGTGGTCCATGTGATCAGTTTGGTTAGTTTTTTCCTGATGGGAGAGACTGACTGAGGGGGAAACTGGGTATTTTTCTGCTGAGCAGTTTCATGCTCAGTAAATCTTTAATCCAATTTTCAATTGATAAATGGGGCTGTGTTCCCTCCCTGTTGTTTGACTGGAGGCAAAACTATGGTGGATGTAATGAAGATAATGGCGACCTCCTTCAAAAGAGGTCATCCAGGAGAGAGAATGGAGACATTAAAAAGGAAGAAACTGAGAATTTCTGGATAGGAGTCTGTGCCCCAAGGGAGGGAAGGAGTCCTAAAACAGGAGGGATTCCTGTGCACAGGGGAGGTCCCTTTTAGGCAGACCCACGGGATAATTGTGGAATCCTGGAAAATCGGACAAAGCGGGAACTTAGAGAGCATAAAAGAGAGAAAGATTAACTTCTCAGCCTGTAAACAGTTCACGGACTGTGGCCCGAACCAGACAGCAGGCTCAGGCAATGGAGAGAAGACCCTAGAAGCCCTGTGGCAAAGAGGGTGGGCTGAAGATCCAAAATAAGAACACATAAACCCCACGGCATAGTGGGCAGACTGTGAGATGCATTAAGTGCACACAAGCCTGGCAAAATATAAGGCAGCCTGGTGAGCAAAGACAAGTGCACACAAGCCCTATGACATAGAGTGCAAGCTCAGGGGATTGAGGGAAGCCAACACAATTTTCCACAATGCAGAGGGCTTGGTCAGGGAGCCGAGAAAAGATCCACACAAATCCTTACCTGGCAAGCTTCAGCCAGCAGTGTGGAGTCAGACTGGGGAATAGAAGCACAGGCAATGATTCCAGGGACAAGTAGGGGCCTGCAAGCAATTTTTTTTTTTTTTGTTTAGTATGGTATATTAAGCTGTGCCTTAGTACAGACACTGGGGCTTGCCCATGGTGCTCTTAATGTACAAGGCCCTGACGTTCTGCCAATTTTTCTCGAGCAATGACACCAGGAAGTTGACAGCTAAGTGGATGTTGTACACAAGCTCATCATCTGTCATCTTCACGTGGCCAACAGCCACTGCCAGACACAGCACCTTCTTCATCTGGAACTTGATTGTGGACTTCACTTCATCAACTTTGGCCACCATGTTCTCATTGTGGGTCAGCAAGGACGGGAACTTGCCAGCCTTGTTCAGGCCTGGGCCCAGGATTCGGGGGATCTGCTTGATCAGAGACTCTGAAGCCAAAAAGGCATCGTATTTCTTGGCCAGCTTCTTGACCAGTTTCTTATTCTTGCTGAGTTTCTTCAGTGCCTCAATGTCCATGTGGGGGATATCCACAGCCTTGGCCTCATCACAGTGCTGCTGGTCCCCCAAGACACACACGGAGAACTTGGGGCGGGGAGTGGACTTAAGCCTGACGGTGCCCGAGAAGCGTTTGTTCTTCTGAGGGTCATAGTTCTTCAGGCTGATCTGAAGCTCCACAGTCTCCAAAAACTTCCTGCGCTTGCACTGGTTCCCGTGCAGGACTTCCTGCACCGCCTCGTAGAGGGTGTCTCGGGAGACTTTGCTGCTCATGGTTCCCTACACCGCGGTAACCGGAAGCAATTAAGATATGCTGAGAGGGCCACTTTGAAGCGGCTATAGAAACAGATGTGTCTAACACTACCAAAGCCAGAGACATACTGAACACACAGACACTTCAAAACCTACTACTGGACACTGCACTGCCCTTCAGAACCAGGGCGTAGGCACAAGCTGCCCTAAGCAAGAAAACATCACAGAACACTAACCCAGCCCCATCCATGGGGTCAGACTTCACAACCAAGAAGAACTATTACCTTGAGAACATTTTTTTTCCTTATAAATTACACTAATTGTTCCTTCTACATATTTCTACCTTCCATTAGCCTTTTGCTATACTGTGGAGCTTTCCTCTTTGCTTTTCTTGCTTTAAAAAATCATTTCAAGATTTTTTTCTTTTTCTTTTCTTTTTTTTTTTTTTTTGGTGATTTTCCTGATTTTTTAAAAAAATATATTCAACTGTTTTTCTTATAGTTCTTTACTGGCTGTAGCTGCTCCTGAATATATAAAAATCTTTTTCACATACTTCTAATTTTCTTTTCTTTTCTATTTTTCTTTTCACTTTCTTTTTTTTTTTTACCTCTTTTCCTCTCCTTCCTTTTCCATTCCCTGCCCTTCTCCTCTTTTTTTTCTTTTTTTTTCTTTTTTATTTTACTTTATTTCTTTCATGCTTTTGTTTTGTTTGTTTGTTTTCAACAAGTAAGTTGTTGAGCTCTCTTTGCTATATTCCCCAGTTGGCACTCTACTCATGCTCAGTTTTCCATATTGAGCATTAGCTAGCTCTGCTTTTAATTGGTCAATATTACTTTGGTTTCCCTTATTCACTGAGTCAATCTCCTGCACTCTTTTCTTTAGAATATTTTGATTATAACTGTGTGGAAGTGTGTGTATATGTCCCATTACTTCTGTAATTACTTGATCTCTTCCCACTAGAACACAGGGATAAGTCACACCTAACAAGAAGTAAACACAAATCACTCAACCAACCTTTCCCTCTAAGGGTAAAAACCAAAAGGAAGAAGGAATACAACCCTAAAGCTTGGCAAAATGAAACCTCAAGTGGACCAAGTTAGAAAAAAAAATGAAAAGACAAATAAATACATCACAAATGAAAGGACAAGGTAGAAACTAAAAAAAAAAAAAAAAAAAAAAACAAAACCAGAAAACAATAAACTAAGAACTAAGAGTAAATAAGCAATTGACCTGAAAGAAAATTCAGAATAATGGTAGTAAAGATGCTCTGAAGACTTGAAAATAGAATTGAGAAAATGCAAGAAACACTTAACACAGTTAATACAATCACCAGGGAAATAGAAGAAATAAAGAATAAGCAAACAAAGATGAATAACACAGTTACTTAAATAAGGAATACTCTAGAAGGAACCAATAGCATAACTGAGGCAGAAGAATGGATAAGTGAGCTGGAAGATAGAATGGTGGAAATAACTGCTGAAGAGCAAAATAAAGAGAAAATAATGAAAAGAAATGAGGATAGCTTCAGAGACTTTTGGGACAGTATTAAATGGACCAACATTCAAGTTATAGGAGTCCCAGAGGACAAAGAAAAATAAAAGGTACTGAGAAAATTTCTGAAGAAATTATAGTTAAAAACTTCCCCAACATGGGAAAGGAAACAGGCAATCAAGTCCAAGAAGTGCAACGTCCCTTACAGGATAAATCAAAGGAGAAACACATGAAGTCACATTAATCAAGCTAACAGAAATTAAACAATAAGAAATAATATTAAAAGCAGCAAGGAAAAAGAAACAAGTAACATGCAAGGAAAAATCCATATGATTAACAGTAAATCTTCTAGCAGAAATACTGCAGGCCAGAAGAGAATGGCAGGATATATTCAAAGTATGGAAAGAAAAAAAAAAAAAAAAACCCTACAACCAAGATTACTACACCCAGCAAAGATCTCATTAAAAATTGATGGAGAAATCAAAGGCTTTACAGACAAGCAAAAGTTAAGAGAATTTAACACCACCAAAGCAGCCTTAAAACAAATACTAAAGGGATTTACATAGCCAGTAAAAACAATAGAAAGGAAAGACCTACAACAACAAACCCAAAATAATTAAGAAAAAAGAAATATATATATATATATAAATAATTACATTAATGGATTAAATGCACCAAACAAAAGATACAGACTGAATGGATATAAAAGTAAGACCTGTATATACGTTGCCTACAAGAGATTCACTTCAGACCTAAAGACACATTCAGATTGAAAGTAAAAAGATGGAAAAAAACATACTCTGTGCAAACGGAAACCAAAAGAAAGTCAGAGTGGCAATCCTTATTTCAGAAAAAATAAAAATATACTTTAAAATAAAGAGTAGTATAAGAAACAAAGAAGTATCAATCAAAAAAGAAGACATAAAAATTTTAAATATTTATGCACCCAACATAGGAGCACTTCAATACATAAGGCAAAGATTAACAGGCATAAGAGGTGACATTGACAGTAGCACAATAATAGTAGAGGACTTCAACACCACAATTACACCAGTGAACAGATCATAAAAACAGAGAATCAATAAGAAAGCACAAACCTTAAATGAAACATTAGACCAAACGGACCTAATTGATGTCTTCAGGACTTTCTACTCAAATGCAGAAGAATACACTTTCTTCTAAAGTGTGCATGGAACATTCTCCAGCACAGACCACATTTTGGGACACAAATCAAGCTGCAGTAAGTTTAAGAAAATTGAAATCATATCAAGTATCTTCTCTGACCACAACACTACGAGAACAGATACCAACTAAAGGAGAAAATAAAAACAAAAAAAAACAGCAAAAAACACAAGTTCATGGAGATGAAACAAAACATAACTAAATAATGAAGAGGTTGCTGACAAAATAAGAAAGGAAATCAAAAGATTCCTAGAAACAAATGACAATGAAAACATGATGACCCAAAACCTCTGGGATACAGCAAAAGCAGTTCTAAGAGGGAAGTGTATAGCAATACACTCCTACCTCAAGAAACAAGAAAAAAATTGAACAGATAACCTAACTCTACGTCTAAAGCAGCTGGAAAAAGAAGAAGAATAACAACAACAACAACAAAAAAGTCAGCAGAAGGAAAGAAATCATAAACATCAGAGCAAAAATAAATGAAAAAGAAATTAAGGAAACAATAGCAAAGATTAATAAAACTGAAAGCTGGTTCTTAGAAAATATAAACAAAACTAACAAACCAATAGCCAGACTCATCAAGGAAAAAAGGGATAAAAATCAAGTCAACAAAATTAGAAATGAAAAAGGAGAGGTTACAGCAGACAACACAGAAATACAAAGAATCATAACAGAATATTATGAGCAACTATATGCTAATGAAATGGACAAGCTAGAGGATAGGGACAGATTCCTAGAAAATTTCAATCTCCCAAGAAAAATCAGGAAGAAATAAAAATTATGAACAAGTCAATTACAAGCATTGAAATTGAGACTGTGATCAAAAATCCCCCCCCCCAAAAAAAATCCACGTGCCAGATGGCTTCACAGGGGAATGCAATCAAACATTTAGAGAAGAGCTGATGCCTATTTTTCTGAAACTCTTCCAAAAATTTTCAGATGAAAGAACACTTCTAAATTCATTCTACAAGGCCACAATCACCCTGATACCAAAACAAGGCCAAGACAACACAATAAATGAAAGTAACAGGCCAATATCTCTGATGAACATAAATGCAATATTTCTCAACAAAATTCTAGCAAAATAATTCAACAACACATTAAAAAGCTCATACACCATGATCAAGCCAGGCTTATTCCAGGGATTCAAGGATTTTTCAGTATATGCAAATCAATCAACATGATAAATCATATCAACAAATTGAAATATAAAAATGATATGATAATCTCAATAATCGATATTCTAGGAATGAGCAAACTAAGATGGATTGGAATTGGTGAATTAAACTCAGATGACCATTATATCTATGACTGTGGACAGGAATCCCTTAGAAGAAATAGAGTAGCTATCATAGTCAACAAAAGTGTCTGAAATGCAATCTCAAAAACAACAGAATGACATCTGTTCATTTGCAAGGCAAATCATTCAGTATCATGGTAATCCAAGTCTATGCTCTGAACAGTAATGCTGAAGAAGCTGAAGCTGAACGGTTCTATGAAGACCTACAAGACCTTTTAGAACTAACACCCAGAAAAGATGTCCTTTTTATTATAGAGGACTGGAATGCAAAAGTAGGAAGCCAAGAAACACCAGGAAAACAGGCAAATTTGTGCTTGGAGTAAAGAAGGAAACGGGGCAAAGGTTAACAGAATTCTGCCAAGAGAACGCACTGGTCATAGCAAACACCTTCTTCCAACAACACAAGAGAAGACTCTACACATGGACATCACTGGATGGTCAACACCAGAATCAGATTTATTATATTCCTTGCAGCCAAAGATGGAGGAGCTCTATACAGTCAGCAAAAACAAGACTGGGAGCTGACTATGATTCAGTTCACGAAGTCCTTATTGCCAAATTCAAACTTATATTGAAAAAAGTAGGGAAAGCCACTACACCATTCAGGCATGCCATAAATCAAATCCCTTATGCCTATACAGCGAAATTGAAAAATACATTTAAGGGACTAGGTCTGATAGACAGAGTGCCTGATGAACTATGAACTATGAGGTTTTTGACATTGTATGAGAGACAGGGATCAAGACCATCCCCAAGAAAAAGAAAAGCAAAAAAGCAACATAGCTGTCTGAGGAGGCCTTACAAATAACTGTAAAAAGAAGAGAAGTGAAAAGCAAAAGAGAAAAGGAAAGATATTCCCATTTGAATGCAGAGGTCCAAAGAATAGCAAGGAGAGATAAGGAAGCCTTCCTCAGTAATCAATGCAAATAAATAAAGGAAAACAATAGAATGGGAAAGACTAGAGATCTCTTCAAGAAAATTAGAGATACCAAGGGAACATTTCATGCAAAGATGGGCTCAATAAAGGGCAGAAATGGTATGGACCTAACAGAAGCAGAAGATATTAAGAAGAGGTGGCAAGAATACAGAGAAGAACTGTACAAAAAAGATCTTCATGACCCAGAGAATCACAATGGTGTGATCACTCACCTAGAGCCAGATATCCTGGAATGTGAAGTCAAGTGGGCCTTAGCAAGTATCACTATGAACAAAGCTATTGGAAGTGATAGAATTCCAGCTGAGCTATTTCAAATCCTGAAAGATGATGCTGTGAAAGTGCTGCACTCAATATGTCAGCAAATTTGGAAAACTGAGCAGTGGCCCCGGGACTGGAAAACGTCAGTTTTCATTCCAATTCCAAAGGAAGGTTTGCGAAAGAATGCTCAAACTACTGCACAATTGCACTTATCTCACAAACTAGTAAAATAATGCTCAAAATTCTCCAATCCAGGTCTCAGAAATATGTGAACTATGAAATTCCAGATATTCAGGCTGGTTTTAGAAAAGGCAGAGGAACCAAAGATCAAATTGCCAACATTCTCTGGATCATCAAGAAAACAAGAGAGTTTCAGAAAAACATCTATTTCTGCTTTATTGACTATGCCAAAACTTTTGACTGTGTCGATCACAATAAACTGGAAAATTCTGAAAGAGATGGGAATCCCAGACCACCTGACCTCTTGAGAAACCTGTATGTAGGTCACGAAGCAACAGTTAGAATTGGACATGGAAAAACAGACTGGTTCCAAATAGGAAAAGGAGTATGTCAAGGCTGTATATTGTCACCCTGCTTATTTAACTTATATGAAGAGTACATGATGAGAAATGCTTTGTGGAAGAAGAACAAGGTGGAATCAAGATTTCCGGGAGAAATATCACTAACCTCAGATATGCAGATGATACCACCCTTATGGCAGAAAGTGAAGAAGAACTAAAGTGCCTCTTGATGAAAGTGAAAGAGGAGTATAAAATTTGGCTTATAACTCAACATTTGAAAACTAAGATCATGGCATCCAGTCCCTTCACTTCATGGCAAATAGATGGGGCAAGAGCAGAAACAGTGGCTGACTTTATTTTTTGAGGCTCCAACGTCACTGCAGATGGTGATTGTAGACATGAAATTAAAAGACGCTTACTCTTTGGAAGGAAAGTTATGACCAACCTGGACAGCTTATTAAAAAGCAGAGACATTACTTTGTCAACAAAGTTCTGTCTAGTCAAGGCTATAGTTTTTCCAGTAATCATGTATAGATGTGAGAGTTGGACTGCAAAGGAAGCTGAGCACTGAATTGATGCTTTTGAACTGTGGTGTTGGAGAAGACTCTTGAGAGTCCCTTGGACTGCAAGGAGATCCAACCAGTCTTTCCTAAAGGAAATCACTCCTTGGTGTTCATTGGAAAGACTGAGGTTGAAGCTGAAACTCCAATATTTTGGCCACCTGATGTGAAAAACTGACTCATTTGAAAAGACCCTCATGTCAGGGAAGATTGAAGACAGGAGGAAAAGGGGACAGCAGAGAATGAGATGGTTGGATGGCATCACCAACTCATTGGACATGAGTTTGGGTAAACTTTGGGAGTTGGTGATGGACAGGGAGGCCTGGCGTGCTGCATTCCATGAGGTCTCAAAGAGTCAGACACGACTTAGTGAGTGAACCTAACTGAATCTCAATAGATGCAGAAAAAGCCTTTAATGAAATTAAGCACCCATCTATGATAATGATGCTTCAAAGAGTGGGCAGAGAAAGAATCTACCTCAACATAATAAAGGCCATATATAATAAGCCCACAAAATATATTGTTATCAATGGTAAAAATGAAAAGCATTCCCTCTAAGGTCAGGCACAAGACAAGTGTGTCCATTCTCACCACTATTATTCATTATTTTACAAGTCAGAACTCTGGAAATCAGGGAAGAAAAGGAAATAAAAGAAATCCAGATTGGAAAAGAAGAAGTAAAAGTCTCACTGTGTGCAGATGACATGATACTATACATAGAAAACACAAAAGAAACTATCAGAAAATTACTAGAGCTAATCAGAGATTTCAGCAAAGTTGCAGGATACAAGGTCAATACACAAAAATCACTCGCAATCCTATATGCTAATGAAAAATTGGAGAAATTAAGAAATCTGTCCTGTTCACCATTGCAACTAAAAGAATAACTTATCTAGGAATAAACCTACGTAAGGAGACAAATGAACTGTACATGGAAAATTATAAGACACTGATGAACAAAGTCAAAGATGGCATAAACAGATGAAGAAATGTTCCATGTTCCTGGGAAGGAAGAGTCAAAATTGTAAAAGTGACTATACTACCAAATTCAATCTTACAGATTCAATGCTATCCCTATCAATTACCAATGCCATTTTTCAGAACTAGAACAAAAAATTCCACAATTCATATGGAAACACAAAACACCATTAATAGCCAAAGCAGTCTTGAGAAAGAAGAATGGAGCTGAAGGAATCAATCTTCCTGACTTCAGACTGTACTACAGAGCTACAGTCATCAAGCTTTATGATACTGGCACAAAAACAGAAATATAGGCCAATGGAACAAGACAAAGAGCCCAGAGATAAACCCATGCACCTATGGGTACCTTATTTTTGACAAATGAGGCAAGCATATACCATGTGACAAAGATAGGCTCTTCAATAAGTATTGCTGGGAAAACTGGGCAGCTACATGTAAAAGAATGAAATTAGATCACTTCCAATGCCATGTACAAAGATAAAAAAGATTAAAGATCTAAATATAAGACCAGAAACTATAAATCTCTTAGAGGAAAACATAGGCAGAACACTCGATGATGTAAATGCTTTTACCTCCTAGAGTAATGGAAATAAAAACAAAAATAAACAAGTGAGACCTAATTGAACTAAAACCTTTTGCACAGCAAAGGAACTACAAACAAGGTGAAAAGACAGCCCTCAGAATGGGGAAAATAGGAAACAACTAACAAATAATTAATTTCTAAAGTATACAAGCAGCTCATACAACTCAACACCAGAAAAACAAATAACCCAATCAAAAAGTGGGAAAAAGATCTAAACAGACATTTCTCCGAAGAAGACATACAGATGGCTAACAAACACATGAAAAGATGCTCAACACTGCTCATTTTTAGAGAAATGCAAATTAAAACTACAATGAGATATCACATCACACCAGTCAGAATGACCATCAAGAAAAAGTCTACAAACAATAAATGCTGGACAGGGTGTGGAGAAAAGAGAACCCTCCTGCATTGCTGGTGGGAATGTAAATTTATATGGTCACTAAGGAAGACAGTATGGAGATTCCTTAAAATAAGGTAGGAATAAAACCACCATATGACCTAGCAATCACACTCTTGAGGAAAGAATAATTGAAAAAGACACATGTACCCCAATGTTCATTGCCACAGTGTTTACAATAGCTAGAACATGGAAGCAACCCAGATGTCCATTGACAGACAAATGGATAAGGAAGCTGTAGTATATACATACATGCGATGGAACACTACTCAGTTATAAAATGGAATGCATTTGAGTCAGTTCTAATGAGGTGGATAAACCTAGAGCCTATTATACACAGTGAAGTAAGTCAGAAAGAAAAATATAAATATCATATACTGACACATATATGTGGAATCTAGAAAGATAGAACTAATGATTTATTTTCAGGGCAGCAATGGAGAAAGAGACATGGAGGACAGACCTATGGACATGGAGTGAGGGGAGGAGGGAGAAGGTGAGATGTATGGAGAGAATAACATGGGAACTTACAGTGCCGTATGTAAAATAGATAGCCAATGGGAATTTGCTGTATGGCTCAGGGAACTCAAACTCTGTAACAATCTAGGAGGGAGAGATGGGAGGGAGTTTTGAGAGGGAGGGGACATGGGTGTACCTATGGTTGATTCTTGTTGATGTTTGACAGAAAACCACAAAATTATGTAAAGCAATTATTCTTCAATTAAAACATAAAGTGGCAAAAAACAAAAACAAAACCTGCTCCAACTCAGTCTTCTTTCCTGGTTGCAAGAGCTCCACTGGGACTGTATACATTCAAGTGTTACAAGGTGCTCCTTTGGACTCCTTTGCTTGTCTCTATTTTTCCATATGTTATGTAATTTAGACTCATAACATGGAATATCTGATACACTGATGATCTTAAAATCTAATACTCCAATAGCCATGTTTACATGCATAAACATTCTTCATATCATCACTTGACACTCTAATAGTTCTTTCAAATATATTATATCAATTGAACTCTTGATTTTTTCCCCAGACATTCTCCTCTTGGAATATTCTGAAACTTAGAAAATGTCACCTGCTATTCTCTTATTTCTCAGGCTAAGTATTTGGTGTCATCTTTGACTTCTCACTTTATCTCACATAACACATGTAAAGTCAGAGCATTCCTGTTAATTTAAGTCTGATCTTTACTCATCATTTCCAATTTACATTCATAGTTTAAGCCAGCATGTCAATACCATAACAAACATTGAAGTTATGCAATTAGGATTTGTCTCTATGCTTCCTAATACATACAGGCACATACCATTTAGGATGTAAATTCCTTAATTTTAAGAATTTGACTCATTCACTGTTGCATTTGCACTGCATAGCAGGGTGTCTGTCATACTCCAAGCACTAAAAAACATGTTTTATGGCTAATAATTCGAACAGTAAACAGAAGAAAAAAAGAATAAATTACAGCAAAAGTATTTTCTAAAGAACATAAAAAGGCACTTAAGAAATCAATACAGTCAATACAGCAGGAAACATGTGCTTGATGTAACAAAAGAGAAAATGTGAATGGCCAAGTGAAAAATTTAATTCAGATTCTCTAATATTTATGAAAATACAAATAAAATATCCAGAATATTATCAATATTAAAATGTTCAGACTAGGACAATTCTTACTCTCAATTAGTGTACATTTTTGTTGTTTATCTGTACCAAACAACTCATATAACTGTACTAGTCAATGAACCACACTTTGGCTAACATTGGACTAGGATGTGGGAGAAGGGCATTATACTAATGTGTCAATTGTTAGAAGTAGTTTTTGGAACATTTGTCAATATATAAAAAACTGTGTATACTCTTCCCTCCAGGATCAAATTTCTAAGAGAAACACATGGCTACTTCCATCAGGGAACATTTATCAGGATACTCGTATCAGGACTGCCTCATTAATAAACAATTTAAGACCAAAGTCGTAACTATAAATAAAAAAATATGCTTACCTATTTGTGATATATTAATCCATTCAATAGAATACTGAATATGTCATTACATAAAATAAATTAACATGTATATATATATATATATATATATATATATATATATATATGAATGAGTGAAGTTGCTTGGTCGTGTCTGACTCTTTGCAACCCCATGGACTTTAGCTTACCAGGTTCCTCCATCCATGGGATTTTCCAGGCAAAAATACTGGAGTGGGTTGCCATTTCCTTCTCCAGGAGATCTTCCTGACCCAGGGATTGAACCCGGGTCTCCTGCATGGTAGGTAGATGTTTTACCGTCTGAGCCACCAGGGAAGTCCATATTATATATATATATATATATATATATATATATATATATATATATATATATATATATATATATATATATATATATATATATATACCAATAAAAATATATATTAATAAGTTCAATATATTAATATATTTATAGTAGCATATCATTTGTATACTTAAAATCACATCTAAATCTTCAGTGATAATATACATTGTGAATATTGGGTATGTGTATTTTGCATGTGCATAGTAAAGTCTTTAGCATATATGTATAAGGATATGTTTAACTATGGATTTGGGCCCAGGGAGGGGATTCAATGGTACTACACTTTTAACACCAGGTAATGCTTTAATCAGTTGAAGTTTCTGCCTATATCAATACTTAACTAGATGTTTTTACACTCAGAACTTTATTAAGATATAAATATTGATAACAAATGACTTGGGTTCATGCTTTTTTAATAAATCTACTGCATTTCATTTCAATAAGTCTCTATGCTCTTAAACAGTGAACTACAAAAAACAGACTTACCCAGGACTGTAAAATGTTATTTGTTAAGAATTCTCAGAAGAATAGTCTGTTAGTGTGACTTTCCTGGTTTGTAGCTCAGGTTGCTTTCATTTCATACAGAGTCTCAAAAATCCTACATCAAAAAATTTATAGCTTAGGTTTTAATATAAATATAAATGTATTGAAATTAATAAAATAATAAAATATCAAAATAAACTGGATGAATATAAGTAAAAGTAAATTTATATTCATAAATGTCTACAATAGAAAAGCTCATATCAGTGATCTAGGCGTCCATCTTAAGACAGTTGAAAGGAAACAAACAAACAAAAAAAAAACATAAAGGGGAAAATATCAAACAATAAAGAGGACAAATATTTTGAAGAGAAAACAGAAAAACAATAGTGAAAATCAACAAAATCAAGAGTTTGTAAAAAAAAATCTATAAAACTCTAGTCATACTTGTCAATCTTAAAAAAAGATTTAAATTCCTAATATCAACCATGAAAGAGGGGACATCACAGGAGAATCTTCATTAATAGAAAAAATGAGAAAATAATATTTTAAAACTCTCCATTTTAAGACAATGACATTTAAAATATGCCTGGAGGAAGGATACTTTCACAGTATGTTCTTGATTATACCAAAAAACAAATAATTGGTTAAATCAATTTAGAAAATGGTTAGGTTAGCAAAATCAAACAAGCAGTGCTTTCTTTAAGGCTTTTCAAACACTCAAGAAAAAATATATAGTGACCACAATTTTTCAATTTAATGAACATCTTATTATACTGTAGGTTACCTAAAATCATATTGAAGTACTGAAGTTTCACAAAAAACAGTTGGAAAATAATTATTTTAAGAATTTACAGTGAATGAAAATATATCAGTAGAGGGGAGGAGTCTACTCCAAATTCTGTACTTACATTAGCAAGAAATATTCCTCCAAATAATCAACATTTTCCCATAGTTAAAGCATTGACTATAAGCATGGTATAGTTATTCAGAAAGCCATTAAGTGGAGACAAGTATTTCCATTCAATTTTGTAAATATTAAGTATATAAGTCCTTCTGGAAAGAATATTGTTAAGATTTTTCTAAATATGCTTTCATGCAAAAATAAGTTTTGAGAAGAACAACAAAAACAAAAAAGATGTCTTTAAAAATGTGTAATATATTTCTTATATTCTCTACATGTCCAGCAATCTTCAGTGTCTCTTTGGTTGACAAATTTTTGAAAGAATGGACTTACCTTAAATGTTACCTAGATAATTTGAGATGACATTTCCTTGCAACTGCTGATATTGTCTGCAAAATTCATAAATTCCATTGCCCAAAACTTGCAATGATCTACATTTAAAATACCATGTTCCCAATTAAAAACCATGAACTGACAGGACACTGGAATGTAGTTTATTGATATGAGATTTTAGGGCCAAAGAAAAGATCTCTTTTCCAAATTAAAAATTCAGATACTTAGACTCTTTCATGCAATACTATTGTCATAGAAGTTCAAAAGGATTTTCTTTGATCTGCTCTGAAAATAAATGCATCACTGTTCTAAGTATTGACAAATACCTTCATAAAAATTGCAATATGTGTCCAAACAAAGACTAGTATATATTATCAGTATAATTTCTAAATAGAATTTGCTTTATTTAATGAAAAATTTACTTATTCCTAAATTCATCAGTCTTTTTTTTCTTTCTAATACTCTGCATTGAATATAAACCTGTTGAGCTGTAAACAGTAAGATATTTTTTTAGTTTTTATTGATGGGCTTTGGTACTAAGAATAAAAGAAACACACACACACACACACACACGAATGCACTCACAATACCCTCAGAAAGCTTTGCAAATATTTTAAAATCTAGCAATCTGATTATTACAAAAATGGCTTAATTATTGCTTTAAAAAATGTTGAATAAATATGGATTGCTGTTTTAAGTGATTTTATAATGAAAAGACACTGGTCTGTCTTTTGAATTTTAAATTTCATCATCAATGTATTGCTGTGCATACCTCCAAACACCCTCCCTTACATTTTATATGTGTGTGAGAGTGTGTGTATGTGGATATCTTTTACCTGTAAATGATGAATTATCAGACAGATGTAAGTTATTGCTAAAGCACTATGCATCTGAATGCTGTCTGGGCAATCTGTGCAGAATGTTGATCAATTGTGTGATAGGAAATATTAAATCCAACCAAGTTATATTTAAGATATAGTCTACTCAACTTGTAAATAAAATTTGAAAATATAAAAGGAAAGAAAATATTGGGTTATAAAATGCTGATGGGAAAACTGACCATATAAAAGATAACTTATGAGGTGGAACAAAGAAAGTTGGCATAAACAGAAGTTGCTACAAAAATTGTCATCCATTATCATCATTATCATCACCATCATAAGCAGACAAGCATGAAAACACAATCCAGTATAAGTTTCAAATGTCAATAAAAAAGAATCCTGCAAAAATTCAAAAAGGAACAAATAACTGCAGAGGGTGAATTAGGAGACTGGTTTGAGCAAGCTTTGAACCACCTACATCCAAGGGGTGCCAAGGCAATATAGACAGAATTTCATGGGCTTTGTGACCTAACAAAAAACCCAACTGAGGTGTAAACATGTCCATACTGGTGATAATGCTCACACTAGCATATTAAAATAATACTGTACTCAAGTAATAGATGAAAATTAAATAGCTATATATGTATATCTTTATATACATTATATTAAAATAAAATACATATTAGTATAAGTAATAATTATAGGTTTAAATATACAGTGGTCATAAATATCATAAATAAGTATAAGTTGTGAGAATAGATTATAAATATTTACCAGAAGAAAGCTAAGTAGAACATGGCTAATAATAAATAGATGCATCTGACATACTTCCAAAAATCAAGAATGAAGAAAAAAGGTGTGGCCTGCCAAGACAATTATCAGACTTACATGAGATGTCACTCTCATTGTGCATCGTAAGTCTACCTGGGCAGCTTTGAATTTGAAGGACTTTACAAATTTTGGAGAAGGAAATGACAACTCACTCCACTATTCTTGCCTGCAGAACTCCATGGACAGAGGAGCCTGGAAGGCTACAGTCCATGGGGTGGTCGCAAAGAGTTGGCCACAACTCTGTGATTAACTTTCACTTTTACACTTTACATTGAAAAATTCAACCTGTTTGGTCATATGCCTAGAGCACTAGATATTGTGAGTTTCTGATCTCACAACAAAAAAGCCAGTCAAGATGTCCACATGTTCACACTGCTAGGTTTGACTGAGGCTAAGATACTAAGTCACTCAGTCGTGTCCCACTCTTTGCGACTCCCATGGATTGTAGCCTACCAGGCTTCTCAGTCCATGGGATTTTCCAGGCAAGAGTACTGGAGTGGTTTGCCGTTCCCATCTCCAAAGATACTAAGTATATGTACAAGTGATAGATATAAATTCAAAGGCATAAACAAAGAGAAAAATAGTATACAGATATTGTGGTTTAAAAGTATGGTGATTAAAGGGATAAGTATGGTCCATCCTGAAGGAGATAAGTCCTGGGTGTTCATTGGAAGGACTGATGCTGAAGCTGAAACAACAATACTTTGGCCATCTCATGCAAAGAGTTGACTCATTGGAAAAGACCCTGATGCTGGGAGGGATTGGGGGTAGGAGGAGAAGGGGACGACAGAGGATGAGATGACTGGATGGCATCACCGACTCGATGGACATGAGTTTGGGTAATCTCTGGGAGTTTGTGATGGACAGGGAGGCCTGACATGCTGTGATTCATGGGGTCACAAAGAGTTGGACACGACTGAGTGGCTGAACTGAACTGATGGTGATTAAATGGATAAGAAGAAAATAGTTTGCAAAGAGTGATAGAGTAAGAATGGCCAATAAGGGAGGATGTTGAAAATTTGATCATTTTAATTAGATTTTTTTTAATAGAAAAGTAAAACATCCAGAACTAAAAATATAAACCAAACAAATACAACATAATATGCCAGAATAATATTAAAATAAATCAATATCTACAAATAATTCTGCACAACTTTCAAAGGGCAAAAATAAAGTCCCAAAAAAATCCAGAAAAGATAAGACTGTATTACCTGGAAAGGATGAATAATCAGACCAGTCTAGGTTGGCTGTATAACACTGTGCACGTGAAGGCTGGCAGGAAAACCTAAAATTTTGAGGGGCTGACATCACAATGAAAAAACCAACCAAGAGGTCCACATGCTCACAGTACTGGGATTGGCCTAGGCTAGGATATTAAAGGACTGGTAAGCCAGCGGGGACAGTGGCTCAGCTGATAAAGAGCCCACCTGCCAATTCAGGTGACTCAAAAGACATGAGTTCAATCCCTAGGTGGGAAAGTTTCCCTGAAGAAGGGAATAGCAACCTGCTCCAGTATTCTTCATTGGAAAATTCCATTGACAGAGGAGCCTGGTGGACTAGAGTCCATGGGGTTACACACACATGTGGTATAAATAAAAATAAAATGAGAAAAAGAAAGAAAGGCACAGAAACATTATGATATAAAGTATATGATTATTAAAAGAGATGAAAAAATGAATGGTTTGGAAGGAACAATAGTAGAATGACAAGCAGACATACAGAAGGTTGCTGAAAAATAGACCATTACAATTACATTTTTATTTTATTTTATTTTTTTTTATTAGTTGGAGGCTAATTACTTCACAACATTTCAGTGGGTTTTGTCATACATTGATATGAATCAGCCATGGATTTACACGTATACAATTACATTTTTAAAAATCCCAGAATTGAAGATGTAAATCAAACAAATGTCACATTATATAATAATAAAGATAATAATAAAAAATAAAGCCAATATCTAATCATAATATATTGGAATTTGAAAAGATTAAAGCTGAAATTAGAAAAACAAAAAATCTAGAAAAGATTTAAAAATATATATCCTGGAAAAAGTAAATTATCAGACTAGTGTAACTTGGCTCTTAAATTTTATGTACACAAAGGTTGCCATGACAACATAGAATTTTGAGGGACCCAGACTAGGGTATTAAAGGTATGCATAAGTGATAGATACAAATTCAAGTACAAAATTCATAAAGAAAAAAAATCACTTAGATACTATCCTATACAATATATCTTATTGAAGAGATAAAAACAATAATTTGGAAGGAGTGACAACAGAATGAGCAACGTATATATGAGTGGGAGATATCTGAGGAAGACCACTGCAATTACATTTTTAAAATAAGAAAAAAAAAATTCCAGAAAATGTGAATCAAGCAAAAATTATAACTACATTTCAGAGTAATCATGAAAGAAAGGTGTCAATATTTATGTACAATTTGATTGAACTTTTGAAGTCAAAGTAAGAGTCAAAAAATTCTAGAGAAGGTAAAATACATGTTACTTGAGAAGGATGAATGATTAGACTGCTTTGTTGGCTCTGAAACACACTGTACATGATGGTTACCGGGACAGCACAGACAGAATTATGAGGGATTCTATGACATCACAGTTTCAGAAAACAGCCAACATGGCCACATCCACACAGTGCTAGATGATCCTAAACTAGGATATTAATGGTACATTCCACTCAACTGTAGATTGAAAATAGAACATTAAAAAATGTTGATTTATGGCATAGAAGCCTTGATGTTGAAGGAGACAAGAAAATATTAACTTAATAGAACTGATAATATAGTCAAAATTCATAGTGATATTACTAAAAATTGGACTATTACAAATAGATTGGGAAATATTAAGAAAATATTTTTGTCAAAGTTTAATACATGAACCAATTTAAAATTTTGCCATTGTTGTTGTTGTTCAGTTGCTAAGTTGTGTCCAACTCTTTGCTACCACATGAACTGCATGCAGCACGCCAGTCTTCCATTTCCTTCAATATCTCCCTGAATTTGCTAAAACTCATGTCCATTGAGTCGGTGATGCCATCCACCCATCTCATCCACTGTCACCCCCTTTCCCTCTTGCCCTCAATCTTTCCCAATGTCAGGGTCTTTTCCAATGAGTTGGTTCTTCTCATGAGGTGGCCAAAATATTGGAGCTTCAGCTTCAACCCCAGTCCTTCCAATGAATATTCAGGACTGATTTCCTTTAGGATTGACTGGTTCGATCTCCTTGCTGCCCAAGGGATTCCCGAGAGTCTTTTCCAGCACACTTTGAAAGCATCAGTTCTTCAATGTTCAGCCTTCTTTATGGTCCAACTTTTACATCCATGCAAGACTATTGGAAAAACCATAGCTTGGATTATATGGACCTTTTTTTGCTAAAGTGTTGGCTCTGCTTTATAATACACTGTCAAGGTTTGTCATAGCTTTTCTTCCAAGAAGCAAGTGTCTTTTAATTTCCTGGCTGCAGTCACTGTCCATAGTGATTTTGGAGCCCAAGAAAATGAAATCTGACGCTGTCCCCACTCTTTCCCCATCTATTTGGCATAAAGTGATGGGACTGGATGCCAAGATCATTGTTTCTTGAATGTTAAGTTTTAAGCCAGCTTTTTCACTCTCTTCTTTCACCTTCATCAAGCTCTTTAGTTCCTCTTCACTTTCTGCCATTAAAGTGGTATCATCTGCATATCTATGGTTGTTGATATTTCTCCTGGCAATCTTGATTTCAACTTGTGAGTCATTCAGCCCAGCATTTCATATGATGTACTCTGCATATAAGTTAAATAAGCAGAGTGACAGTAGACAGCCTTGATATACTCTGTTCCCAGTTTGGAACAAGTCCATTGTTTCATGCCCTGTTCTAACTGCTGCTTCTTGTCCTGAATACAGGTTAGGCAAGTTAGGAGGCAAGTTAGGTGATATAATATTCCCATATATTTAAGAATTTTCCACAGTTTGTTGTGATCTATACAATCAAAGTCTTTGGCATAGTCAATGAAGAAGTAGATGCTTTTCTGGAATACCCTTGCTTTTTTTTATGATCCAGTGGCTGTTGACTATTTGATCTCTGTTTCCTCTTTTTTTTTTTTTTTCTAAGTCCAGCTTGCACATATGGAAGTTCTCAGGTCACGTACTGCTGAAGAGTAGCTTGAAGGATTTTGAGCATAATATTGATAGCATGTGGAATGAGTACAATTATAAGGCAATTTGAGCATTCTTTGGCATTGCCCGTCTTTGGGATTGGAATGAAAACTGACCTTTTCCAGTCCTGTGGCCACTGTTGAGTTTTCCAAATTTGCTGACATATTGAGTGTAGCACCTTAGCAGCAGCAGCATCAAGAATTTGAAATAGCTCAACTGGAATTCCATCACCTCCACTAGCATTGTCTGCAGCAATGTTTATTAAGGCCCACTCAAAATCACTCAAATTCAAATTCATCCCACTCAAGTCAGGATGCCTGGCTATGGGTGAATGACCACACCATCGTGGGTTTCTGGGTCATTAAGACCTTTTTTGTACTGTTCTTCTGTGTATTCTTGCCACCTCTTCTTAATCTCTTCTGCTTCTGTTAGGTCCTTACCATTTTTGTCATTTACTGCACTTATCTTTGCATGAAATATTCCCTTAATATCTCAAATTTTCTTAAAGAGACCTCTAGTATTTCCCATTCTGTTATTTTCCTCTATTCCTTTGCATTGTTCACTTGAGAAGGCTATCTTATTTCTCCTTACTATTCTCTGGGACTCTGCATTCAGTTGAGCTTATCTTTCCCTTTTTCCTATGCCTTTGTTTCTCTTCTTTTCTCAGCTATATGTAAGGACTCCTCAGACAACCACTTTGCCTTCTTTCATTTGCTATTCTTGAGGATGGTTTGGTCACCAACTCCTGTACAATATTATGAACCTCCATTCATGGTTCTTCAGGCACTCTTCTACCAGTTCTAGTCCCTTGAATCTATTTGTTATCTCCACCGTATAATCATAAGGATTTGATTTAGGTCATACCTCAGTGGCCTAGTGGTTTTCCTTGCTTTCCTCATTTTCAGTTTGAATTTTGCAATAAGGAGCTCATGATCTGAGCCACAGTCAGCTCCAGGTCTTGTTTATGCTGACCATATACAGCTTCTCCATCTCTTCAAAGAATATAGTCAATCTGACTTCAGTATTGACCGTCTGGTGATTTCCATGTGTAGTCATCTCTTGGGTTGTTGGAAGATGTTTGCTATGACCACTGCATTCTCTTGACAAAACTCTTAGCCTTTGCCCTGCTTCATTATGTACTCCAAGGCCATACTTGCCTGTTACTCCAGGTATCTCTTGACTTCCTACTTTTTCATTCCAGTTCCTCTGCCCCAGGGTGCCCCACTGCAGGGCAGAAGCCAGGGTGCAATCCACTCCTGGGCATCCTCCAACATTGGCTCCAGCCTCCCCCAGACTCCTCCCAAGCCACTCCAACAGGGCTTTTGCCTTGATATTGGGCCACATGTTGATCAACACCTAACAGCCAGTGAAGGTTTTCATGATCAACAAGGACCAGCTATGGGACAATCAGGGCACCAAGCATGTCATCCAGCTATATGGAGCAGCTGAGGGGCATGGGCCTGCTAGTTTGGGCCTGACAAAACTTGGTTCACTGGAGAAGGAAATGGAAAACCACATCAGTATTCTTGACTTGAGAACCCCATGAACAGTATGAAAAGGCAAAAAGATATGACACTGAAAGGTAAGTCCCCCAGGTTGGTAGGTACCCAATATACTACTGAGGAAGAACAGAGAAATAGCTGCAGAAAGAATGAAGAGGCTGAGCCAAAGTGGAAACGATGCCAAGTTGTGGTTGTGTCTGGTGGTGAAAGTAAAGTCTGAGTCTGTAAAGAATTCTAGGAGATATGAAGGAAAAAAGAAAAGTAGGCCCTGGAAAGGGCCATAAAAGGAATTTATAATTATTGGTAAACTGGATGCTAAGGCATGAGACTCTTGGAACAAGTCCAGAGGGAACAGTTCATAATCTTGAAAACAAGATATAATCCTGTGGTCAGAAAACCGACCCCAGACTGTTTCCCAACTGGCATCTCAGAGTGACATGTCTTACATATCTGGAGGAAAATCTATAGATAAGAGTATTGATCTTAGTTACTGATTTGTTATTGATTACTGTTTCTTAGTTACTCAGTGGTTAATGATCACTTTGGTCTTTGGACCTGAAGGCCACATGAGTTAAACCTTAACTCCCTGCACATTCTTTCCTTCACGGCTGAGAGTATAATAAAGCTGGTCTGGATTCAGTTTCGGCACCTTCACCTTGGAGTGGTGTTGGTCCCCTGATCCTTGCTTTTCATTGAATTCTTGTGTATTGTTTCTCATTTTCCCACCACACTGCACTTTCAGAAACCCTTCTTCTTGAGCTTGTATTGGCAAAGAACAATACAGCCTAAGAACCTGGAATGTTAGGGCCATGAATCAAGGTAAATTGGATGTGGTCAAACAGGAGATGGCAAGAGTAAATATTGACATTTAGGAATTGGTGAACAAAAATGGACTGGAATGGGTGAATTTAATTCAGATTACCATTATATCTACCACTGTGAGCAAAAATCCCTTAGAAGCAATGATGTAGCCCTCATAGTTAACAAAAGAATCTGAAATGCTGTAGTTGGTTGCAGTTTCAAACATGACAGAATGATCTCGATTTGTTTCCAAGGCAAACCATTCAACATCACAGTAATCCAAGTCTAGGCCCCAACCACTAATGCCAAAGAAGATGAAGTTGAATGATTCTATGAAGACCTACAATATCTTCTAGAACTAAAACAAACAAACAAAAATGCTCTTTTCATCATAGGGGACTGGAATGCAAAAATTTTACCATATTTAAGGTTAATAATTGTTATCATTATGAGTAATAAAGAAAGCAGGCCAGCATCTACACAAAGTCAGACAAAATGTTCAGTGGAAAGGATAAAAAGAGAGACACACCAATATCCAGAAAAGAAAAACAAAACAAAACTAAAAAACTTGTTATCTATAAAGGATAAATTGTCAGACTGATTGACAATTGCTCTGAAAATGTAGTTTCAAAACTATCTGGGAATTTATGGAGAATTTTGAGCAATTCTGTGACATTAAAGTGTAAAACCCAAACAACTTGTGTTAACATACTGAAAGATATATTCTATTCATCTGATAAATGGACATTTTTCCCATTTATTTTTATTAGTTGGAGGCTAATTACAATATTGTAGTGGTTTTTGTCATACATTGACATGAATCAGCCATGGATTTACATGTATTCCCCATCCCGATCCCCCCTCCCACCTCCCTCTCCACCCGATTCCTCTGGGTCTTCCCAGTGCACCAGGCCCGAGCACTTGTCTCATGCATCCAGCCTGGGCTGGTGATCTGTTTCACCCTAAATAATATATATGTTTCGATGCTGTTCTCTCAAAACATCCCACCTTCGCCTTCTCCCACAGAATCCAAAAGTCTAGTCTGTTCTGTACATCTGTGTCTCTTTTTTTGTTTTGCATATAAGATTATCATTACCATCCTTCTAAATTCCATATATATGTGTTAGTATGCTGTAATGTTCTTTATCTTTCTGGCTTACTTTACTCTGTATAATGGGCTCCAGTTTCATCCATCTCATTAGAACTGATTCAAGTGAATTATTTTTAATGGCTGAGTAATATTCCATGGTGTATATGTACCACAGCTTCCTCATCCATTCGTCTGCTGATGGGCATCTAGGTTGCTTCCATGTGCTGGCTATTATAAACAGTGCTGCGATGAACATTAGGGTGCACGTGTCTCTTTCAGATCTGGTTTCCTCAGTGTGTATGCCCAGAAGTGGGATTTCTGGGTCATATGGCAGTTCCATTTCCAGTTTTTTAAGAAATCTCCACACTGTTCTCCATAGCGGCTGTACTAGTTTGCATTCCCACCAACAGTGTAAGAGGGTTCCCTTTTCTCCACACCCTCTCCAGCATTTATTTCTTGTAGACTTTTGGATAGCAGCCATCCTGACTGGCATGTAATGGTACCTCATTGTGGTTTTGATTTGCATTTCTCTGATAATGAGTGATGTTGAGCATCTTTTCATGTGTTTGTTAGCCATCTGTATGTCTTCTCTGGAGAAATGTCTGTTTAGTTCTTTGGCTCATTTTTTGATTGGGTCGTTTATTTTTCTGGAATTGAGCTTCAGGAGTTGCTTGTATATTTTTGAGATTAATCCTTTGTCTGTTTCTTCATTTGCTATTATTTTCTCCCAATCTGAGGGCTGTCTTTTCAACTTCTTTATAGTTTCCTTTGTTGTGCAACAGCTTTTTAGTTTAATTAAGTGCCTAAATGGACATTTTTAAAATTAAAAATATGAGAATTTTTAATAAAAGAATAGTGAAAGAAATGAAAAAAATATGAATTATATGAACAGACAATAGAGTGACCATACAAATAATTGTGATGAGAAAGAAAACGTTTTCACAGCTGAAAGTCTGAATTTTAATATAATCTCACAATTTAAATGAATAATAATAAAGACTGTAAAACAAAGTCATTATAGTGAAAATTTCAAAATCAAGTGTCTTTTTTGTCTTTAGCTTTGGCAATTTGATTATAATGTATCTCACTATACATTATGCTGCAATCCATGGTATTACAGTTGCACAGAACTGAATGACAACAAAATAATACATTATACTGCACCTATTATGTATAATAATTATAATGCACCTTAGATTCATTTTATTGGCTTTTTGAAATTCATGGCACTGGATTTCATTTCTCAAGCCATATTTATGAACTGTCAACAAGTATTTCATTTTTTAAATTTAATTGTCAATTAATTTTCATTATATTTGATATTATATTAAATCCATGCATATAACAAAGTGAATACAATGTTATACATTACACTCCATTTAAAGTTATTATAAAATATTGCTTATATTCCCTGCTCTGTACAACACATGTTACAACATATTTATTTTATACATATGAATTTGTACTTTTTAATCTCCTAGCACTATATTGCCTCTCTTCCCTTCCATCTCCTCTCTTCCATCTCCCCAATAGTAACTACAAGTTTAGTCTCTGTTTCTGTTTTGTTATATTCATTTATTTGTTTTATATTTTATATTCCTTTATAAAAGATAATATACTGTTTGTGTCTTTCTCTATCTGAATTGTTTCACTAAGCTTAATATCCTTGAGGTGCAGCCATGTTGTTGCCATGTTTTGCTCCTCTGCTTTTCCCTAGCAATTGCTCCGGAGGCTGAGGGTCTGAAGCCCTCTGTGCCTCGGAGCAGGGTTCATGCATAGCTAGGCGGGTGTATCACTGTCGCCCCAGGGCGGGTGTTCCCACCTTATCAGCCAGGCTTGGGGGGAGGCGGGCAGTGGTGGGAAGAGGCAGATGGGAACTGTGGGTCTCTCCAGGGTACAGCAGGTGTCTGAGAAACCAGAGGCGACAAAAGCACTTCCAGAGTGAGTGGGAACTCAGCAAGGACAAAGGTCAGCAGGTGAAAATCTACTATGCTTCTACGTCCTGACAGTAAACGTGCAGAAACCCACGTGAAAAACAAAATGTCATTTCCTCCCTGGCCTGGCAAGAGCTTGGAAGTCGTCACTCCCACCCTCCCAACAAGAACAAAGCAAATTTTATTATTTTTTATGACTGAGTAGTATTCTATATATAAGTACAGAGTATTTCATTTATATATGTACATAATATATATAGATAAATAATACTATATATCCACCATAACTTCTTCATCCATTCATGTGTTACTGGACACTTAAGTTGTTTCCATACCTTGGCTGTTGTAAATAATGCTGCTGTGGATACTAGGGTATATGTATATTTTCAAATTAGTGTTTTTGCTTTCTTTGCATTACACAAGGAATGGAATTGTTGGATCATATGCTAGTTCTATTTTCAGTTTTTTGAAGAACTTTCTTATTATTTCCCATAATGGCTGCACCGATTTACACTCCCACTGATGTTGTACAAAGTTTCCTTTTCTCCACATCATTGCCAACACTTTTTATTGGTGGTCTTTTTGATGATAACCATTCTCACAAATGTGAGGTGATATCGCATTTTGGTTTTGATTTGTATTTCTCTTATGATTCGTGAAGTTGAGCAGCTTTTCATGTGCCTGTTGGCCATCTGTATGTCTTCTCTGGAAAAATATCTATTCAAGTTTTCTGCTCATTTTTAACCAGATTGTTTGTTTGGTTGATATTGAGTGGTAAAAGCAGGTGATATATTTTGGTATTAACCTTGATCCATCATATAATTTGCAAATATTTTCTCCCATTCAGTAGGATGATTTTCATTTTGTTGATAGTTTCATGTGCAAAGACAAGTCTAATGAAGTCTCATCTATTTATTTTTGATTTTGTTTAGTTTGCCTTAAGAGAAAGATAAAAAATTATGGTTACAATTTATGTGCTCTACATATATTTTCTTCTAGGAATTGTATGGTTTCTAGTATTACATTTTGGTCTTTAATCCATTTTGAGTTTTTTTTTTTTTTTTTTTTGTATTGTGTGAGGAAGTGTTCTAATTACTTTTTTTTTTTTTTTTTTTACTTTTAGCTGTCCTGTTTTCCCAGCACCACTTACTGAAAAGAGTGGTTTTCCCCATTTTATGTTATATTCTTGCTTCCTTTGTCATGGATTTATTGACCGTGAGACCATGGGTTTATTTCTGGTCTCTTTATGTTAAATTTATGATAATATATTAGACTTCAACAAAAAACTGATATAATGTGATATTAATGTCATAATAAATATTTACAAGATTAAATATTATTTATTTATACATATATGCTGCTGCTGCTGCTGCTAAGTCGCTTCGGTCGTGTCTGACTCTATGCAACCCCAAAGACGGCAGCCCACCAGGCTTCCCCGTCCCTGGGATTCTCCAGGCAAGAATACTGGAGTGGGTTGCCATTTTCTTCTCCAATGCATGAACGTGAAAAGTGAAAGTGAAGTAGCTCAGTCATGTCCGACTCTTCTCGAACCCATGGACTGCAGCCTGCCAGGCTCCTCCTTTCATGAGATTTTTCAGGCAAGAGTACTGGAGTGGGGTGCCATTACCTTCTCCATTATACATATACAGATATATACAAAACACAAAACATAATTATACATGCTTTTTTTCTTTTAAATAAGCCTGCATTTTATTTGATTGTTTTTCTTTTTTGGCTAGGCACCTCCCTACCAGTCTTCTCTGTTAATCTATAGCAACTCTATCCAACCCAACAGGTGGAATTCTAATTTGTTGCTTTTTATGTATAATATTGCATAATATTGCACAATATAGACATAAAACATTATATTCAGTGGTTCCTATTTTTACTGATTATTTCTTTTCTTTCTGGATTTTTGCCAACATGAACGATACTGCAATAAATACGTTTATATTAATATATCCATCCATACACTCTATTATTTCGTTTCTATTTACTGGTTTCCAGATACTGGGATTGTTGAGTATTTGCTACTATTATATATACTCTATATTCAAAAATAAAATATACTTACAGGTTTTTAAACCATCTTAATGTTTTTGTTATATTAATGTTATTCAGGCTTCATACACTGAACATGTGAACTTCCTGTTACATTTGTTGTTCTTTTGCCAGAACGATTTTAACAACCTTCTGCAGCAGAAGGTAAATACCCCCTCTGTCCCAGGGTAAAGCAATGGCAGATTTATTCTGAGGATGAAAACTTCAAGAGAATAGCAGGAAAATTAAGGCAGGAGGCTGGGCCCTGCCCAGAACACATGTATCTCATTCTCAAAGTCAGGACACTTCTCCTACCAAACATGCACAGAAAGGCTCATTGGAGGTCATAAAAGAGTGATGTCAAGAGATGTTCTACCCATATGCCTTTTGGTAGGGTCCATCTTGGATAAGAGAGGCCTGTGTACACATGGGAGGATCCTGAGATATATCAAATATAGACTGCTTAGTGCTGAGTCGCACAGGCTCAGTCATATTCAACTCTTGGCGACCCTATGGACTCTAGCCGACCAGGCTCCTCTATTTATCCCTGGAATTTTCCAGCAAGAATATTGGATTGGGTTGCTGTTTCCTGCTTCAGAGGATCTTCCTGACTCAAGGACTGAAGCTGTGTCTCTCACACCTCCTGCATGTGCAGGCAGATCCTTTACCATTGTGCTACCTGGGAAACCCAATATAGACTGAGAACCTGGCTAGCCAAAATGATTGGCCAAAGGAAACCCAAAAGAAATGCCCCATAAAAGTAATTCAGACTTGGGGGGGGGGGGTCCTAAGATGGCAGAGGAATAGGACAAGGAGATAACTTTCTCCCCCACAAATTCATCAAAAGAACATTTGAGCGCCGAGCAAATTCCACAGAACAATTTCTGAATGCTGGCAGAGGACATCAGACATCCAGAAAAGCAGCCCACTGTCTTTGAAAGGAGGTAGGACAAAATATAAAAGATAAAAAGAGAGACAAAAGAGGTAGTGACAGAGATCCATCTTGGGAAGGGAGTCTTAAAAAGAGAGATGTTTCCAAACACCAGGAAACACTCTCTCTGGCAGGTCTGTGGCGAGCCTTAGAATCTCAGAGGGCAAAATAATCAGGAGGAAAAATAAATAAATAATTGAAACCCACAGATTACGTGCCTAACAGCAACTTCCAGCGGTGCAACTGCCCAGACACTTGCAACCCCCACTAGCAAGTGGGGGAGGGACAAGGAGGAGCCGGCCTGAATGCCCTGAGGACAATCTGAGGGAACTAGCTTCAGACAGCAACCCAGACTGTGGGATAGCTATCCCATGATCCCAAGAAAAGCCCTAACCACAGCCAGGCATGCTCACAGAACAAAGGACTGAGCAGAGCTAGCTGGCTGCGGACCAGCCCGTCTCCTGCTGGAGACAAGCAGGCGAGGGCAGCCATATCCAGAAGGGGGCAATTGCGGCCCCAGAGACGCATCCTATACCAAACTGCAAGCAGACTTCATTGCTAACCAAGACTTCTTGGGATTCTGGATGACTGACATCCACCGGGAGGGTCGCAGCCAGAGATCAGCTTCCCAAAAGAAGGAATGCCCACCGTACAGCCAGAAAGCCGAGCGGCTGGGACCGGGAAGGCGATAAGTCACAGCCTTCAACTGGGGGCGACTATGCTCGCCAAGGACCTGGTCACCTGAGCTGGTCAGATCTGGAACAGGGGCAAAACGCAGGCCCAACCAAGTCTGCACCTTTGTGGAGCACTCGAGAACCTGAATCTGAGCGGCTTAGACCTGGGAAGTGCATGTAAACCAGGGCCCGCATCAGACAGTTCCCAGCAGAGCAACCTCAAGTCTGAGCAGTGTAGACTGGGAAAGCACACACGCCATGAGTGGGGGCAAACCCAGGGTGGCTGAATCACTGTGAACACATGCCAGTGATATTTGTTTGCAGTGTTCCTCCCTCCCCAAAGTGCAACTGAACAAGCAAGCCTAAAAAAAAAGTGACCACCACCGCACCCTTTGTGTCAGGGTGGAAATTAGACACTGAAGAGACCTGCAAACAGAAGAAGGGAAAATAAACAGAGGGGACCACTTTGGAAGTGACAGGTGCAATAGATTAAAACTCTATAGCTAGCACTGACTATATAGGAAGGGGCCTATAGCCCATGAGAAGTACAAGCCGGGACAAGGAACTAACTGAAAATGAACTGACCCCACACTGTCCACAACAGCTCCAGAGAAAGTCTTAGATACATTTTTACTACTATCATTTTTTAAATTAAAAAAAAATTTAAAAAAATTATTTTTTTTGTTATTTTTAAGTCCCCATTACTCCTTTAATTTTCATTTTTATAACCTACTACTACCTAGCCCAAAAAAAAGACCCTATTTTTAAAGTAAACTTTATATATATATATATATATTATAATTGCTGTGCCTTTGTGATTTTTTTTGGTTGTTGTTGTTATTTTTTTGTTTTGTTTTAATATTGTATTTTTCAGAATCTAACCTTTACTCAAGATTTTTAATCTTTGCTTTTTGGTATTTGTTATCAACTTTGCACCTTTAAGAACCCAATCTTCAGTACCCATTTTTACTTGGGAACGAGATCATTGGCCTGAATGCTGTCTCCGCCTTTTGACTCTTCTTTTTGTCCACCAGGTTGCCTCTATCTCCCCCCACCCCTTTTCTTCTCTATCCAATTTGGTGAATCTCTTTGTGTGTTCTAGACTATGGAGAACACTCAGGGAACTGATTACTGGCTGGATCTGTCTCTTTCCTTTTGATTCCTACTTTCACCCTCCTGGACACCTCTGTCTCCTCCCTCCCTCTTCTCTTCTCTGTGTAACTCCATGAACATCTCTGAGGGATCCAGACTGTAGAGAGCACATAGGGAAGTGATTACTGGCTAGCTTGCTTTCTCCCCTTTTGATTCCCACTCTCCTCCTCCTGGTCACCTCTGTCTCCCTCTTCCCTCTTCTCTTCTCCATATAACTCTGTGTACCTCTCCAGGCGGCCCTCACTGTCAGGAAACTTTTCATCATTAACCTAGATGTTTTATCATTGGTGCTGTATAGCTGGAGAAGTCTTGAGGCTTCTTGTAAGATTAAGACTGAAAACCAGAGGAAGGAGGCTTAAGTCCAAATCCTGAGAACACCAGAGAACACCTGAATTCAGGGAACATTAATCAATAGGAACTCATCAAATGCCTCCATACCTACACTGAAACCAAGCACCACCCAAAGGTCAACAAGCTCCAGAGCAAGACATACCATGCAAATTATCCAGCAACACAGGAACATAACCCTTAGTCTCAATATACAGGCTGTCCAAAGTCACGCCAAGCTCACTGACATCTCAAAATTTATTACTGGACGCTTCATTGCACTCCAGAAAGAAGAAATCCAGCTCCACCTACCAGAACACTGATGCAAGCTTCCCTAACCAGGAAACCTTGACAAGCCACCCATACAACCCCACTCACAGTGAGGAACCTCCACAATAAAGAGGAACCACCAACTGCCAGAATACAGAAAGGCCACCCTAAACACAGCAATATAAACAAGATGAAAAGGCAGAGAAATACCCAGCAGGTAAAGGAACAGGATAAATGCCCACCAACCCAAACAAAAGAGGAAGAGATAGGGAGTCTACCTGATAAAGATTTCCAAACAATGATAGTGAAAATGATCCAAAATCTTGAAAACAATTTGGAGTTACAGATAAATAGCCTGGAGACAAGGATCAAGAAGATGCAAGAAATGTTTAACAAGGAACTAGAAGAAATAAAAAAGGAGTCAATATATAATGAATAATGTAATAAATGTGATCAAAAGCACTCTGGAGTGAACAAAAAGTAGAATAACAGAGGCAGAAGATAAGATAAGGGAGGTAGAAGATAGAATAGTAGAAATAAATGAAACCAAGAGGAAAAAAGAATTAAAAGAAATGAGGACAACCTCATAGATGTCTGGGACAATGTTAAACACCCCAACATTCGAATCATAGGAGTCCCAGAAGAAGATGACAAAAAGAAAGACCATGAGAAAAAACTTGAGGAGATAATAGTTGAAAACTTCCCTAAAATGGGGAAGGAAATAATTACCCAAGTCCAAGAAATCCAGACAGTCCCAAACAGGATAAACCCAAGGTGGAACACCCCAAGACACATATTAATCAAATTAACAAAAATCAAACACAAAGACCAAATATTAAAAGCAGCATGGGAAAAACAAAAAATAACACACAAGGGGATTCCCATAAGGATAACAGCTGATCTTTCAAAAGAGACTCTTCAGGCCAGAAGGGAATGGCAGGACATATTTAAAGTGATGAAAGAAAATAACCTACAACCCAGATTACTGTATCCAGCAAGGATCTCATTCAAATATTGAGGAGAAATCAAAAGCTTTACAGGCAAGCAAAAGCTGAGAGAATTCAGCCCCACCAAACCAGCTCTTCAACAAATAATAAAGGATCTTCTCTAGACAGGAAACACAGAAAAGGTATATAAACTTGAACCCAAAAAACAAAGTAAATGGCAACAGGATCATGTTTATCAATAATTACCTTAAATGTAAAATGGTTGAATGCCCAAACCAAAAGACAAAGACTGGCTGAATGGATGCAAAAACAAAACCCCTATATATGTTGTCTACAAGAGACCCACCTCGAAACAAGGGACACATACAGTCTGAAAGTGAAGGGCTGGAAAAAGATACTCCATGCAAATAGAGACCAAAAGAAAGCAAGAGTAGCAATACTCATATCAGATAAAATAGACTTTAAAACAAAGGCTGTGAAAAGAGACAAAGATGGACATTATATAATGATCAAAGGATCAATCCAAGAAGAAGATATAACAATCATAAATATATATACACCTAACATAGGAGCATCACAATATGTAAGATAAATTCTAACAAGGATGAAAAGGGAAATTAACAATAACACAATAATATTGGGAGACTTTAATACCCCACTCACACCTATGGATAGATCAACTAAACAGAAAATTAGCAAGGAGACACAAACTTTAAATGATACAATAGACCAGTTAGACCTAATTGATATCTACATGACATTTCACCCCAAAACAATGAATTTCACCTTTTTCTCAAGCACACATGGAACCTTCTCCACAATAGAACACATCCTACACCATAAATCTAGCCTTGGTAAATTCAGAAAAATTGAAATCATTCCAAGCATCTTTTCTGACCACAATACAGTAAGATTAGATGTCAACTACAGGAGAAAAACTATTAAAGATCAAAACATATGGAGGCTGAACAACACACTGCTGAATAACCAACAAATCACAGAAGAAATCAAAAAAGAAATCAAAAGATGCATAGAAATGAATTAAAATGAAAACACAGCAACCCAAAACCAATGGGACACTGTAAAGGCAGTACTAAGGGGAAGGTTCATAGCAATACAGGCTTACCTCAAGAAATAAGAAAAAAGTCAAATAAATAACCTAACTCTACAACTAAAGAAACTTGAAAAGGAAGAAATTATGAAACTCAGGTTTAGTAGAAGGAAAGAAATCTTAAAAATTAAGGCAGAAATAAATGCAAAAGAAACAAAAGAGACCATAGCAAAAATCAACAAAGCCAAAAGCTGGTTCTTTGAGAAGATAAGTAAAATTGGCAAACCATTAGCCAAACTCATTAAGAAACAAAGGGAGAAAAATCAAATCAACAAAATTAGAAATGAAAATGGAGAGATCACAAGAGATAACACAGAACTACAAAGGATCATAAGAGACTATTAACAGCAACTATATGCAAATAAAATGGACAACTTGGAAGAAATGGACAAATTCCTAGAAAAGTACAACTTTCCAAAATTGAACGAGGAAGAAATAGAAAATCTTAACAGACCCATAACAGGCACAAAAATTGAAACTGTAATCAGAAATCTTCCAACAAACAAAAGCCCAGGACCAGACGGTTTCACAGCTGAATTCTACCAAAAATTTAGTAAAGAACTAACACCTATCCTACTCAAACTCTTCCAGAAAATTGCAGAGGAAGGTAAACTGCCAAACTCATTCTATGAGGCCACCATCACCCTAATACCAAAACATGACAAAGATACCACAAAAAAAAAAAAGAAAAGAAAAAAAGAAAAGAAAACCACAGGCCAATGTCACTGATGAACATAGATGGAAAAATCCTTAACAAAATTCTAGAAAACAGAATCCAACAGCATATTAAAAAGATCATACATCATGACCAAGTGGGCTTTATCCCAGGGATGCAAGGATTCTTCAACATCTGCAAAGCAATCAATGTAATACACCACATTAACAAACTGATAAATAAAAACCATATGATTATCTCAATCAATGCAGAGAAAGCCCTTGACAAAATTCAATATCCATTTATGATAAAACCCTCCAGAAAGCAAGAATAGAAGGAACATACCTCAACATAATCAAAGCTGTATATGACAAACCTTCAGCAAATTTTATCCTCAGTGGTGAAAAATTGAAAGCATTTCCCCTAAAGTCAGGAACAAGATGAAGGTGCCCACTCTCACCACTACTATTCAATATAGTTTTGAAAGTTTTGGCCATGGCAATCAGAGCAGAAAAAGAAATAAAAGGAATCCAGATTGGAAAAGAAGAAGTAAAATTCTCACTGTTTGCAGATGACATGATTTTCTACATGGAAAACCCTAAAGACTCCACCAGAAAAGTGTTAGAGCTAACCAATGAATATAGTAAAGTTGCAGGATATAAAATTAACACACAGAAATCCCTTGCATTCCTATACACTAACAATGAGAAAACAGATAGAGAAAGTAAGGAAACAATTCCATTCATCATTGCAACGAAAAGAATAAAATACTTAGGAATATATCTAACTAAATAAACAAAAGACCTATAAACAAAAATCTATAAAACACTGATGAAAGAAATCAAACAGGACACAAATAGATGGAGAAATGTACTGTGTTCATGGATTGGAAGAAACAATACAGTGAAAATGAGTATAAAGCCCAAAGCAATCTATAGATGCAATGCAATCCCTATCAAGCTACCAACGGTATTTTTCAGAGAACTACAACAAATAATTTCATAATTTGTATAGAAATACAAAAAAACTTCGAATAGCCAAATCAATCTTGAGAAAGCAAAATGGAACTGGAGGAATCAACCTGCCTAACTTCAGTCTCTACTACAAAGCCACAGTCATCAAAACAGTATGGTACTGGCACAAAGACAGAAATATAGATCAATGGAACAAAATAGAAATCCCAGAGATAAATGCATGCACCTATGGACACCTTATCTTTGACAAACGAGGCAAGAATACACAATGGAGAAAAAAATCTCTTTAACAAGTGGTGCTGGGAAAACTGGTCAACCACTTGTAAAAGAATGAAACTAGAACACTTTCTAACACCATACACAAAAATAAACTCAAAATGGATTAAAGATCTAAACATAAGACCAGAAACTATTAAACTCCTAGAGGAAAATATTGGCAAAGCACTCTCCAACATAAACCACAGCAGGATCCTCTATGACTCACCTCCCAGGATATTCGAAATAAAAGCAAAAATAAACAAATGGGACCTAATTAAAACTAAAAACTTCTGCACAACAAAGGAAACTATAATCAAGATGAAAAGACAGCATTCAGAATGGGAGAAAATAATAGCAAACAAAGCAATGGACAAAGATTTAATCTCAAAAATATACAAGCATCTTCTACAGCTCAATTCCAGAAAAATAAATGACCCAATCAAAAATGAGCCAAAGAACTAAACAGACATTTCTCCAAAGAAGACATACAGATGGCTAACAAGTACATGAAAAGATGCTCAACATCACTCATTATCAGAGAAATGCAAATCAAAACCACAATGAGGTACAATTTCACGCTAGTCAAAATGACTGCTATCCAAAAGTCTACAAGAAATAAGTGCTGGAGAAGGTATGGAGAAAAAGGAACCCTCTTACACTGTTGGTGGGAATACAAACTAGTACAGCCACTATGGAGAACAGTGTGGAGATTCCTTAACAAACTGGAAATAGAACTGCCATATGACCCAGCAATCCCACTGCTGGGCATACACACTAAGGAAACCAGAATCGAAAGAGACACATGTACCCCAATTTCCATCACAGCACTGTTTATAATAGCCAGGACATGGAAGCAACCTAGATGCCCATCAGCAGACAAATGGATAAGAAATCTCTGGTACATATACCCAATGGAATATTACTTAGCCATTAAAAAGTATAAATTTGAATCAGTTCTATTGAGGTGGATAAAACTGGAGCCTACTATACAGAGTGAAGTAATCCAGAAAGAAAAACACCAATACAGAAAGGAGGTAATGATAACCCTGTATGTGAGACAGCAAAAGAGACACACATGCATTGAACAGTCTTTTGGACTCTGTGGGAGAGGGCGAGGGAGGGATGATATGGGAGAATGACATTGAAACATGTAAAATATCATATGTGAAGTGAATCACCGGTCCAGGTTTGTTGCATGATACAGGGTGCTTGGGGCTGGTGCAATGGGATGACCCAGAGGGATGGGATGGGGAGGGAGATGGGAGGGGCGTTCAGGATGGGGAATACATGTACACTTATGGTGGATTCTAGTCAACGTATGGCAAAACCAATACAATATTGTAAAGTAAAATCAATTAATTAATTAATTTTTAAAAAAGTAATTCAAACTGCCATGAGGTGCAACTCAAGGACTCTTTCTCTGAGTCTGCCTGTGTGTCTATCCATTTGTACTGTACTGTTTTCCTCCTAATAAGTACTTTACTTGTTCCATTACTTTCTATCTTTGTAAGAATTCTTTCCTGCAAAATTGAAGAGCTACAGTCCTTGTCACTGACCACTGTTCTAGTGGTTCGGATTTAGTGTTCTCATCACCATGCCCCAACCTCATTCTCTCCTTGGGAACCCATGCCCCACTTCAAGTCATTGCAGGCTGAGGTCACTGGAGAGCAATTGGAGTTATTTTATCTCTAAAGATGTGGTAACACTATAGATGGAACTATACACTTGCTAACAGGGTTATGCTCAATATCCTCCAAGCTAGGCTTCAACAGTATATGAACCAAGAACTTCCAGATATAGAAGCTGGATTTAGAAAAGGCAGAGGAACCAGAGATCAAATTGCCAGCATTTGTTGGATCATGCAGAAAGCAAAATAATTTTAAAAAAATCTACTTCTGCTAATTTGACTATGATAAACCTTTAATGTGTAGATCTCAACAAACCATGGAAAATTTTTCAAGAGATAGGAGTTCCAGACCACCTTACCTGTCTCCTAAGAAACCTGTATGTAGGTCAAGAAGCAAAAATTAGAGCCAGTCGTGGAACAACTGACTGGTTCCAGATTGGGAAGGAGTATGGCAAGGTTGTATATTGTCACCCTGCTTATTTAAATTATATGCAGAGTACATCATGTGAAATACCAGGCTGGATGAATTGCAAGCTGGAATCAAGATTGCCAAGGGAAATATCAACAACCTCGGATATGCAGATGATACCATTATAATGGCAGAAAGCGAAGAGGAGCTAAACAGCCTCTTGATGAGGCTGGAAGAGAAGAGTGAAAAAGCTGGGTTGAAATTCAACATTCAAAAAACTAAGACCATGGCATTTGGTCCTATTATTTCATGGCAAATGGAAGTGGGAAAAAAAAAAAAATAGAAGTAGTGACGGATTTTATTTTCTAGAGCTCCAAACTCACCATGGATGGTGACTACAGTCAAGAAAGAAAGACACTTGTTTCTTGGAAAGAAAGCTATGACAAACCCAGACAGTATATTAAAAAGTAGAGACATTATTTTGCTGATAAGCGTGTATAAAGTCAAAGCTATGGTTTCCAGTAGTCATGTACTAATGTGAGAACTGGACCATAAACAAGGTTGAGACCAAAGAATTGATGCTTTCAAATTGTGGTGCTGGAGAAAGCTCTTGAGAGTTCCATGGATTGCAAGGAAATCAAACCAGTCAATTCTAAAGGAAATGAACCTGAAAACATTGAAATGACGGAGGCTGAAGCTGAAGCTCCAACACTTTGGCCACCTGATGCTAAGAGGTGACTCACTGGAAAAGACCCTGATGCTAATGAAAAGGAGGGAGCAGAGGAAGAGATACTTAGGTAGTATCACTGACTCAATGGACACGAATTTGAGCAAGCTCAGGGAGATAGTAGAGGACAGAGGAGCCTAGCATACTGCAGTCCATGGGGTCACAAAGAGTTGGACTTGACTTTGTGACTGAACAACAATAACTGCAACATACATGGGACTCATTTGACTTTGATGTGTTTTTCAGAAGCAGATATTAAAATATCTTTTAAATTTCTGTTATGGTAGTGTGTGTAAAAAATTGTTTCACAATACTATACTGTGTACTTAAAAGTTGCTAAGACAGTAAATCTTAAAGGTTTTCACCACATATACACATAGACACACAAACGGTAACTGTAAAATAATGTATTACCTAACCTTATTGTAGTAATCATTTTCCAATATATATGTATGTCAACTCATCACACTGTACACCTTAAATTTACACAGTGTTATATGCTAAATGTATCTCAATAAAGCTGGAGAAATTAAAATAGAAATATAAAACAGTGAAAAAAATGTTTCACATCTCTTTGGCTATGTTTTGGAAATTTATATTTACTAAGAAATTGTCTGTTTTCTCTAGATTTTTTAGTTTATTTATACATCAGGGAAGCATATGGTAATTTCTTTTCATTGATTCCACTTTTCCAGCTAAATGCATTATGGATTTTTTTTTTAACTCATATGTTTTTTTTTCCCCTTGATCAGGATCATATGGAATATAACTATATTTTTAACTAAGTGAATGTGTATTCCCTCTCATCTAAAAGATATGAGAAATAACACCCAAGAAAGCAATAATTCCAGTTGTCAAAGCTGCCAAATTAGCTCCAATTATTAATACTTGGAATATCATAAGGTGGAAAAATAAATTTAGCTTAGAATTGTAAGATTAGTGGATGCATATTTCCATGGTATTAGAAAAATGCTAATTCTCAAATTTTCTGGTTACATATTTAGAAGTACATCATTTTCACGAGAAGTTCTTATTTGAGGTCTTATTTTTACCTTGGAAATAGTCTCAATTTTATATGAGTATCTAGAAAGAATATTAAAAATATGGTCTTCTATTCATTCAAAATTACATCTGGCTTACAAAAGGAAACAACATTTCAGGAATTAACAGATTATGTAGCATTAAATTATTACTAAACAATTGGCACATAGAAGGAAATAATACCAATATATAAATGGAAAACAAAGAATTAATGGATCTTTTTCCAGCTGACATATTTAAAACATTTCAAAATTCTAAAGGAAAATTTTTGTTTCTAAAATTTCTTCTTTCAATATACTTTAGTATAAGGAAAAAATGTTCTCTTTCAATCAGTCACATCTGACTCTTTGCAACCCCATGGACTGCAGCATGCCAGGCTTCCCTGTCCTTCACCATCTCCTGCAGCTTGCTCAAACTCATGTCCATTGAGTTGGTGATGCCATCCAACCATCTCATCCTCTGTCATCCCCTTCTTCTCCTGCCTTCAAACTTTCCCAACATCAAGGTCTTGGTGGCCAGAGTATCGGAGCATCAACTTCAGCATCAGTCCTTCCAATGAATATTTAAGACTGAGTTCCTTTAGGATTGACTAGCTTGATCTCCTTACAGTGCAAGGGACTCTCAAGAGTCTTCTCCAACACCACATTTCAAAAGCATCAGTCCTTCAGTGTTCAGCCTTCTTTAAGGTCCAACTCTCACATCCATACATGACTAATGGGAAAATCATAGCTTTGACTATACAAAATTTTATTGGCAAAGTAATGTCTCTGCTTTTTAAAATGCTGTTTAAGTTTGTCATAGCTTTTCTTCCAAGGAGCAAGCGTCTTTTGATTCCATGGCTGCAGTCACCATCTGCAGTGATTTTGGAGCCCAAGAAAATAAATTTGCCACTGTTTCCATTGTTGTCCCATATTTTTGCCATGAAGTGATGGTACCGGATGCCATGATCTTAGTTTTTTAAATGTTCAGTTTTAAGTCAGCTTTTTCACTCTTCTCTTTCACTTTCATCAAGAGGCTTTTTAGTACCTCTTTGCTTTCTGCCACAAGGGTGGTATCATCTGCATATCTGAGGTTATCACATCAATACTTCTCCCGGCAAACTTGATTCCAGCTTGTGCTTCATCCAGCCTGGCATTTCACATCATATACTCTGCATCATGAGAAATGCTGGGCTGGATGAAGCACAAGCTGGAGTAAAGATTGCCAGGAGAAATATCAATTGGACTCAGACTCAGACAAGCTTGCTATATAATCATGTCTCAGTTACTAACTTGTTAAGAGACATTAGACAAGATTTCATAAAAATAGATGGATATATAGATAGAAAAAAATATGCAATTTAATTAGAAAACTTCAGAAGTTTGCTTTGAGGATTACACATGAAACATGTAACAAAATACCTGGCATATATTGGAGACTAAAATACTTTTTTTTAAGCATTTTCTTCTTTTCATAGTTTCCAAGAATGATGAGACTATGACTATTAGTATTGTTTCTGCATCATTTCCATCAATTCTTGAAACTCTGTGTTATTGCTACATGTATTATACTTACTGGATCTGCTGTTTCAGGTCAGTCGCTTAAAAATTAAAATATGAGTTAAAATCATTTCTTATCATTCCTCTTCCTATAACATGTGTTAAAGGATGGAGAGATGATTGCTCAGTATCTGAAAATAAAACAAAGCTGAACTTATTGCTTACTGTGACAAGGGAGAGATACACTCATCATATCTCTCCAAGCAGAGTGTATATTTTATATTATATAGGGCTTTTGGAAAGCATGGAGTACAAAAATTGTTGGAAAATCAGAAATAATAAGCTTGTCATAATCAGTAGAAATGTGCTTAGTCAGGTGAAACTGTTATTGATTGGTTGTCAAGACATATTTATCAGAATGAAGCTGTCCCTGAATGACTTTCAGAAGAGACAGACACTGATCAGTTGCCTTAGGCAAGTGTGACCATTCTAAAGAAAAGTGAAAGTGAAAATGTTAGTCACTCAGTCGCGCCTGACTCTTGGTGACCTCGTGGGCTGTAGCCCACCAGCCTCTTCTGTCCATGGAATTCTCCAGGTAAGAATACTGGAGTGGGTTGCCATTTCCTTCTCCAGGGGATCTTCCTGACCCAGGGATTGAACCTAGCTCTCCCACATTGCAGGCAGACTCTTTACTGACTGAGCCACAGGGAAGACCTAAGGGCAGATACAAATTAAAAATAAGAGGTTTAAAAAAAAAAAAAAAAAGAAAAAAAAAAGCTCAGTTCTCCTTGTTGACCATAGTCACTTTTTTTCAGAAGTTCTTCTCCATCCTTTTTGTGCTTTACTGTTCTGTGCTTAGTCCCTCAGTTGTGTCTGACTCTTTGTGTCCATGGACTGTAGCCCACCAGGCTCCTCTGTCCATGGGGATTCTCCAGGCAAAATCCTGGAGTGGGTAGCCTATCCCTTCTCCAGGGGTAATTCCTGACCCAGGAATCAAACCAGAGTCTCCTGCATTGAAGGCAGATTCTTTACCAGCTAAGCTACCGGGAATCTCCATGCTTTTTAAATGTTTTAAATCTTTATAATGATTAAATTAGACTCTTGCCTGTCTCTCATCTCAGCAAAATTTCCTCAAGGTCCTGGTAGCAATTATTTTTGAAATGCAAAGATCAAGGGATAGTGCAGCTATCTTTCAGTTCCTTGTGGGAGAGGAAAAGCCTGTCTATAGTGGGCAATTTACTCCAATTTACAACGAGAAACTAGTTTCTCCTCTGCGGGAATTCATCACAGGGGATCTCATCATTTATCATGATAATGTTAAGTAAAACTATGTGCCAGAGGATGTGGTCAAGTCCTCTTATCTGAGAACTAGTTACTGTCTATTTGGAAAACATGTATGCAATAGGTTGCATATAGCTTGGCTATATAAGAGATGAGGTGTATTTCTGTCTTTGCAATCCCTTAGGTATGGTCTGTGGTGTACACCACATTTTGATTTAATGCTTATTTAATAATAAAACAGTTGAGAGAAGGTTTTATTTGTAATTATATTGCCTCAACACCACTGAGGTAGAGTTTGTATTAACTCTTGAATGTATATAAAACCAGTTATGTTACCTACTTGTTTACATGCTGCAGTATAATCTATCTTTTCCTAAATCTCTGGGAGTTTTAGAATCTCACATGTTTTCTATTGGTCCTATACAGTATAATAGACATTAAAGTTTAATAAGCACTCTAGGTTAGAAACATGATCCCACCAATTAAGCACACAATTATGAATTCATATTCTGGGGTTTGACTTCCAGCCTACCCCTTACTAGCTACATGACTATGGACAAACTATTATGTACTAGTTTCTTTATGTGGCTTTTATCATGCTCATCCTTGCATGAAATGTTTCCCTGGTATCTCCAGTTTTATTGAAGAGATTTCCAGTCTTTCCCATTCTATTGTTTTCCTCTATTCTTTACATTGTTTTTTAGGAAGGCCTTCTTATCTCTCCATGATAAAGGTCAGAAATGATAAGGACCTAACAGAAGCAGAGACATTAAGAAGAATACACAGAACAATTGTACAAAAAAGCTCTTAATGACATGGATAACTATGATGGTGTGGTCATCCACCTAGAGCTGGACATCCTGGAATGCATACAAGTGCCTTAGGAAGCATTACTATGAACAAAACTAGTGGAGGTGATGGAATTCCATCTGAGCTATTAAAACCCTAAAAGATGATGATGTTAAATGTTAAAGGGCTGCACTCAATATGTCAGCAAACTTGGAAAATTCAGCAGTAGCCACAGGACTAGAAAAGTTCAGTTTTTATTCCAATCTCAAAGAACTGCAATGACAAAGAATGTTCAAACTACCATACAATTGTGCTCATTTTACATGCTAGCAAGGTTATGCTCAAAATCCTTCAAGCTAAGCTTCAGCAGCATGTGAACCAAGAATTTCCAGATAAACAAGCTGGGTTTAGAAAAGGCAGAAGAATCAGAGATCAAATTGTCAACATTCATTGGATCAATGAGAAAGCAAGGGAAGTCCAGAAAAACATCTACCTCTGCTTCATTGACTAGACTAAAGCCTTTGACTGTGTGAATCACAAAATTTGTGGAAAATTCTTAAATATATGGGAGTACCAGACCTGATGCTGGGAAAGATTGAAGGAAAAAGAAAAAGAGGTAGCTGAGGAAGAGATGGCTAGATAGCATCATGGACTCAATGGGCTTAAACTTGAGCAAACTCTGGGAGATAGTGGAAGAGGGGGAATCTGGCTTGCTGCAGTCCATGGGGTTGCAAAGAGTCAGACACAACTTAGCAATGACAATAATTTTTTATGTGAAAAATATATATATTAATATATATTTTGTATAGTGTTATCTGGGGAAATCAATATGTCACCAAATGTAACCTAGTTATATTAATTAATTTTTATAGTTAAATCAGTTTATAATTATATAATTTGCACAATTTTAAAATAATTTAGTTATAATAATATTTTCAAAGTATCTGACACATAGTAAGGAGTATATATGGTATTTATTAAATTAAAACTATTCTTATACTATGTTTCTTAAGATGTGCATTCTTAAGAATGTGTAATTTATTTTATACCTGAATAACATCTAATACTAATAAAAGCTATACTTCATTTATAGTGCAAGTGTACTTTAAGCTTTTTCCTTCCTGATTCACTATCTAATATGATGTACAGTACAGAGTATATGATGTATAATCACTCAAGATTGTTTATTACAAATGAATAGCTATTTACAACTAACAGGCTGCAGAAAGGGAAATAGTTCAGTAGCAATAAAATGATGATAGGACCAGGTAGACAGTGATTATATATTAATGTATCCAAAAAAGTTCTGCATCAGACTCCACGGGGTGTAAAAATCAATAGCAAATGGATATTTTTATGAAAATCATATGTAGCATTGAAATTGGAAATAATGAACAATTCTGTAAGAAGCAATGTTCAAAATTGGAAAGAGTTTTGATTTAAGTTTTAAGTTGAATCTGGGGTTCAATTGTAACCTACACTGTGTATTAGCTGTTACCTAGGGCAATTCATTTAACTTTTCCTAGTTTCTCATTGTGAAATGAGGATTATAACATTTACAGCTTACAGAATTATTAAAATTAAATTTTATAATTTATTTGAAGTGCTTTGTAAATGGAAAACGCATGGCAACTTACACTCATTATAAGCATTAGTCGTAGTTAGGGTTACCATGTGGTGCAATGGTAAGGAATTCACCTGTCAATTCAGGAGACCCTGGTTCAATCCCTGGGTTGGATGATTCCTTGGAGTAGGGAAAGGCAACCCCCCTTCAGTATTCTTGTTTGGAAAATTCCATGGACCGGAGCCTGGCAGGCTACAGTCCACAGAATTGCAAAGAGTGTGACAGTACTGAGTGACTGAGCATGCACATGTGCACATACATTAGTTGTGATTACTAGTAGTTGTAATAGTAACATTAATAGTAGTGGTTGAAGAAGTAGTAGTACTAGTAATAGTTGTAGTAGTATTTTGTTAGTTTGCTGTTTTGCCATCCTTCGCCCCTTTTGCAGGGGCTACCACTGCACTTCATGCAGTTAGTGCCCTTCCATCTCTACCAGAAAAAGTTATGTGCATTTTAGAGGCATTACCAAAAACCAGAAGAGGTGGGTGAAAGATATTTTCTGTTTGTTTAAATGTGTTTATTTGCAGATTTTAGTTCCTGAAATAATATTCCAATAGCAGCTCTCTATTAGCAAGGCTATTGTTGCCTATATAGAGTTTATTTGCAGCTTACCACATTCGTACCCTAACTAACCCAATGAACTGCTGTAATTAGACATTGCAAGCTTAATTGGTACATAACACCATTATGCCACTCTCAGAATGAATCAACATGTTCAATAGAATATTTTTGTATATTTAAAAAAACTATTCAGAATAACATCTGTTTTTTAAAATTACAGAAATAATGCATATTCAATACCTAAAAAAATAGAAAGTGCTCATATTTATAAGAAAGAAAATACCAAAAAATACTCAAATTTCATGACTCAAAGAAATTTGCTATTAAAATCTGAACACATATCATTTCAGACTATTTTTTCCTGCCTGTACTATTTACACTTTGTTCTTATACAGGCTGCATTTTTTTTAATTACTTAATACTTTTTATGAGAAGAATTTTCCAAGCAGTTTTCTTGGAAACTAAATATAATTTCTTTATATAAATGTATCATAGTTTACTTAGGCAATGTCTTATTATTAATCATTGCCTCACTTGTCCCAAAATACTGAATATTATTTGTGTGTGTTTGTGTATAAATTGCACCTGATTAAATAATTGGCAGTTTTAAATACATGGATTTAAGTCAGTTAAAAGTTGAAAAGTTAAAACTTTTTGAAAAACAATAGTTTTATTTTACATAGCAGAAAAATGATTTTTTTAAAAAGGTCTTTAGGTAGTGGCAAACCCTCACTTTTGTAGATTAAGTTTATGAAAAGTTAGGGCTAGAGAGTATGTGAATGAAATGTGGATAACTTGTGTGTATACACACACACACACACACACATATACACATATATACATACATATATATATATATATATATATATATATGACTCAGGAAACACAACAGGAGCTCTGTATCAACCTAGAGGTGTGGGATGGGGAGGGAGATGGAAGGGAATTTAAAAAGGGAGGGGATATATGCATACCTATGGCTGATTCATGTTGAGGTTTGACAGAAAACAGCAAAATTCTGTAAAACAATCATCCTTCAATAAAAAAAAATATTATTTTTTAAGTGAAAGTGAAAGTCCCTCAGTCATGTCTGACCCATGGACTGTACAGACCATGGAATTCTCCAGGCCAGAATACTGGAGTGGGTAGCCCTTCCCTTTTTCAGGGGATCTTCCCAACCCAAGGATCGAACCCAAGTAGCCCACATTGCAGGCAGATTCTTTGCCAACTGAGCCACAGTGGAAGCCCAAGAACACTGGAATGGGTAGCCTATCCCTTCTCCAGAGGATCTTCCCGACCCAGGAATCCAACTGGGATCTCCTGCACTGCAGGTAGATTCTTTACCAACTGAGCAATATAGACGTGTGTGTGTGTGTGTGTGTGTATCTTTCAATTATATATATATATATATATATATATATATACTCACGCATATATATATATACACACATACACATATATACATCTTTTGATTTTTCATTTTAGATCTCAGCATCTAATGGTGTGTGTATCTTTCAATTATATATATACACACATATATATACATATATATCTTTATATATATATACATATATATATATATATATACACATATATATATCTTTTGATTTTTCATCTTAGATCTCAGCATCTAATGGTGTGTGTATCTTTCAATTATATATATATACACACATATATATATATATACATATATATCTTTCTCTCTCTCTCTCTCTCTCTCTATATATATATATATATATATATATATATACATATACATACACATATATACATCTTTTGATTTTTCATCTTAGATCTCAGCATCTAATGGTAGGTGCTTTTTTCATTGAAATGAAAAGAAATTATTTTCTGCAACAGAGACAAATCTAATTCTCATACAAAGGAAGAATCATGAATATTAAAAGTGCTGAATAATCTACCACCTACGAAATCTGAAATAGGTACATGCTTACATCATTTATAATTTTTATTTCTTTTAACCAAAATGAAAGAAAAGAGGTTTTTACTAAAATAAAAATAACAAATCCAAGTAACTTATAGATATGAGTATCATTATGCTAGCATCAAAATTTTAATTTTCTTTTCACAAAGCATTAATTTTATTTTAGTTTTGTTACTAACGAAATTTGATTGGGCTTTCTTGCAATGTATAAACCGCATTTCTCTGAAATTTATTTATAATTTAAATTGAATTATTTTTGATAGATAGTAATTGGTTAGCATTTCTTTTCCCAAATAACAGGCCCTATTCAGTTCAGTCCAGTCGCTCAGTCGTGTCTGACTCTTTGTGACCCCATGAATCGCAGCACGCCAGGCCTCCCTGTCCATGACCAATTCCCGGAGTTTACTCAAACTCATGTTCATCGAGTCAGTGATGCCATCCAGCCATCTCATCCTCTGTCGTCCCCTTCTCCTCCTGTCTCCAATCCCTCCCAGCATCAGGGTCTTTTCCAACGAGTCAACTCTTCACATGAGGTGGCCAAAGTATTGGAGTTTCAGCTTCAGCATCAGTCCTTCCAATGAACACCCAGGACTGATCTCCTTCAGGATGGACTGGTTGGATCTCCTTGTAGTCCAAGCGACTCTCAAGAGTCTTCTCCAACACCATAGTTCAAAAGCATCAATTTTTCGGCCCTCAGCTTTCTTCATAGTCCAACTCTCACATCCATACATGACCACTGGAAAAACCATAGCCTTGACCAGATGGACCTTTGTTGGCAAAGTGATGTCTCTGCTATTTAATATGCTATCTAGGTTGGTCATAACTTTCTTTCCAAGGAGTAAGCATCTTTTAATTTCATGGCTGTAGTCACCATCTACAGTGATTTTGGAGTCCAAAAAAATAAAGTCTGACACTGTTTCCACTGTCTCCCCATCTACTTCTCATGAGGTGATGGGACCAAATGCCATGATCTTAGTTTTCTGAATGTTAAGCTTTAAGCCAACTTTTTCACTCTCCTCTTTCACTTTCATCAAGAGGCTTTTTAGTTCCTCTTAACTTTCTGCCATAAGGGTGGTGTCATCTGCATATCTGAGGTTATTGATATTTTTCCCAGCAATCTTGATTCCAGCTTGTGCTTCTTCCAGCCCAGTGTTTCTCATGATGTACTCTGCATAGAAGTTAAATAAGCAGGGTGACAATATACAGCCTTGACATACTCCTTTTTCGTATTTGGAACCAGTCTGCTGTTCCATGTCCAGTTCTAACTGTTGCTTCCTGCCTTTATTTAGATGATACCAAAACATTTGATGACAGTTGTTAATATTCATTAAAAAACCCAGATGCTCTGATTATATTTTTACAAATGTTTTATGAGAGGAAAACAAACATCTGCTTCTCCGTAAGAGGAAATTATAGATATTTGACTGCATTTTTAAAATGTGCTTACAAATGGGCAGAGGCATTGTTTTGAAACAAACCCAGGCAGGGCTTTCTGTCAAGAGAAGTCTGTTATCAGTCTCCCCGCCTCTCTCCCTCTCTCTTTCTTACTGCTTAAGTGTGCTCACCATTATTTTTTGTTCCTGCATAATTTGGCTAACTAGAAGATAGCAAGAGTCCAAGATTTTGATTTATACTTAAAGTAAATATAATGCAATTCCAACTGCAGTCTTCAGCCTAAACTGCTTTGGGTTTGGTGATGGGTGATTTGGGGACTGCCCTAGATAAGAATGACAAATTGTCTTATTTTTCATTGGCTCTATGCCACATTTTAAAATGTATATTCAGAAATCTCTTAGAGAAGCAGGGTAATTGACACACAGTTCTTCATATGACTGTAATCACATTGTAATATCCTCCCAACATTATACTTAATTGTCACAACTGGCAAGATGAAGATATAACATACAGATCGCTGATTTTTATTATACCCATTAAAAGAATAATTTAATATCCTATGACTGTAGACCGAAATCTGTATGATAGAATGCATATATTTTGAAAAATAAATTCTGAAGAAAAGTGACTTGGTATTTTTTAAAATAAAACAGATATTATTATGAAGTAGTATTTAGTAATATGTGATTATCACCATATAAATATATTTTAATTGGCATATTAATAACAAAAAAATCTTCAATCTGGGCTGAATGAGTCAACAATATTTTAAAAGTATATTTAGAAAGAAAAAGTAAAACTGAGAGCTTTAAAATGAGAAATTGTTATAAAAAGTTCAAAATCCATTAGAATCAGGTGATTTTACCATCATAAATGTGTGTATATATGAAGGCATAGGTTGCTAAAGAGATATGATAAGCATGGAAACTGTATGCTGGTTACCTGAAGCCTGGTAATGCTTCAGAAGACAATGCTGAGTCTTCTTTGAAGAGGAAATATTTTCCTAGTTAAATTCAAATGTTTCTGGTTTTGGCTTGAACTGTAGGTGCCTCTTTCAGTGTCATATCTTTTTTCAAATCCACAAGTCAGTAGGTGCCCAATATGCCAACTGGAGAAGAGTGGAGAAATAACTGCAGGAACAATGAAGAGGCAGAGCCAAAGTGAAAATAATGGCCAGCTGTGGATGTGACTGGTGACAGAAGAAATGTCCCATTCTATAAAGAACAATATTGCACAGGAACCTGGGATGTTAGGTTGATGAATCAAGGAAAATTGGAAGTGATCAAACAGGAGATGGCAAGAGTGAACACTGACATTTTAGGACTCAGTGAACTAAAATGGACTGGAATGGGTGAATTTAATGCAGATGACCATTATATCTACTACTGTGGGCAAGAATCCCTTAGAAGAAATGGAATAGCCCTCATAGTCAATGAAAGAGTCTGAAATGCAGTACTTGGATGCAATCTCAAAAATGACAAAACGATCTCTGTTCACTTCCAAGGCAAACCAATCAATATGATAGTAATCCAAGTCTACATCCCAACCACTAATGCCGAAGAAGCTGAAGTTGAATGGTTCTATGAAGACCTACAAGACCTTCTAGAACTAGCACCAAAAAAGATGTCCTTTAATTCACAGGGGACTGGAATGCAAAAGTAGGAAATCAAGAGATACCTGGCAAGTTTAGCCTTGGAGTACAAAATGAAACAGATCAAAGTCTAACAAAGTTTTGCCTAAAGAACACACTGTTCATACCAAACACCCACTCTCAACAACCCAAGAGACGACTCTACAAATGGACATGACCAGATGGTCAATAGCAAAATCAGATTGATTATATTCTTTGCAGCCAACATTGGAGAAGCTCCATACAGTCAGCAAAAATAAAACTGGGAGCAGATGGTGGCTCAGATCATGAACTACTTATTGCCAAATTCAGACTTAAATGGAAGAAAGAAGAGAAAACCACTAGATCATTCAAGTGTGACCTTGATAAAATCCCTTACAGTTATACAGTGGAAGTGACAAATAGATTCAAGGGATTAGATCTGATAGACAGAGTGCATGAAGAACCATGGATGGAGGTTCATCACATTGCACAGGAGGCAATGATTAAGACCATCCCCAAGAAAAAGAAATGCAAAAAGGCAAAATGGTTGCCTGAGGAGGCCTTACAAATAGCTGTAAAAAGAAGAGAAGCAAAAGGCAAAGGAGAAAAGGAAATATATATCCATTTGAATGCAGAGTTCCAAAGAATAGCAAGGAGAAATAAGAAAGCCTTCCTCAGTGATCACTGCAAATAGAGGAAAACAAGAGAATGGGAAAGACCAGAGATTTTTACAAGAAAATTAGAGATACCAAGGCAATATTTCATGCAGACATGAGCAAAATAAAGGACAGAAATGGTATGGTCATAACAGAAGCAGAAGATATTAAGAAGAAGTGGCAAGAATACAGAGAAGAACTATACAGAAAAGATCTTCACGACCCAGATAACCATGATGCTGTGATCACTCACCTAGTGCCAGACATCCTGGAATGAGAAGTGAAGTGGGCCTTAGGAAGCATCACTATAAACAAAGCTAGTAAAAGTGATGGAATTCCAGTAGAGCTATTTCAAATCCTAAAAGTTGATGCTGTGAAAGTGCTGCACTCAATATGCCAGCAAATTTGGAAAACTCAGCAGTGGCCACGGGACTGGAAAATGTCACTTTTCATATGAATCCCAAAGAAAGGCAATGCCAAAAAATGCTCAAACTACCACACAATTACACTCATCTCACACACTAGCAAAGTAATGCTCAAAATTCTCCAAGACAGGCTTCAACAGTACTTGAACCATGAACTTCCAGATATTCAAGCTGGATTTAGAAAAGGCAGAGAAACCAGATATCAAATTGCCAACATCCAATGGATCATAGAAAAAGCAAGAGAGTTCCAGAAAAACATCTATTTTTACTTTATTGACTATCCCAAAGCTTTTCACTGTGTGGATCACAAAAAACTGTGGAAAATTCTTAAAGAGATAGGAATACCAGACCACCTTACCTGCCTCCTGAGAAATCTGTACGCAGTTCAAGAAGCAACAGTTAGAATTGGACATAGAACCACCAACTGGTTCCAAATCAGGAAAAGAGTACATCAAGGCAGTTATTGTCACCCTGCTTATTTAATTTGTATGTAGAGTATATCATGTTAAATGCCAGGCTGGATGAAGCACACGCTGGAATCAAGAGTGCCAGGAGAAATATCAATAACCTCTGATATGCAGATGACACCACCCTTATGGCAGAAAGCAAAGAACTAAAGAGCCTCTAAGTGAAAGTGAAAGAAGAGAGTGAAAAAGTTGGCTTAAAACTCAAAATTCAGAAAACTAAGATCATGGCATCTGATCCCATCAGGCCATGGAAAGTAGATGGGGAAATAATGGAAAAAGTGACAGATTTTAATTTTTTGGGCTCCAAAATCACTGCAGATGGTGACTGCAGCCATGAAATTAAAAGACACTCTACTTGGAAGAAAAGCTATGACCAACCTAGACAGCATATTGAAAAGCAGAGACATTACTTTGCCAACAGAAATCCATCTAGTCAAGGCTATGTTTTTTCCAGTAGTCATGTATGGATGTGAAAGTTGGGGTATAAAGAAAGCTGAGCTCTGAAGAATTGATGCTTTTGAACTGTGGTTTTGGAGAAGACATTTGAGAATCCCTTGGACTGCAAGGAGATCCAACCAGTCCATCCTAAAATAAATCAGAATATTCACTGGAAGGACTGATGCTGAAGCTGAAACTCCAACAACTTTGGCCACCTGATGCGAAGAACTGACTCATTTGAAAAGATCCTGATACTGGGAAAGATTGAAGGCTAGAGGAAAAGGGGACGGCAGAGGATGAGATGGTTGGATGGCATCACCGTCTCGATGGACATGAGTTTGAGTAGGATCTGGGAGTTGGTAATGGACAGAGTAGCCTGGGGAGCTGCAATTCATGGGGAGACAAAGAGTCGGACATGACTGAGCGACTGAACTGACTGACTGTCTGATCTGTGGGTGCCTCAGAACCAGTTTATTTTGTTCTATTTATCTTTATTCAATTGTGATAGAAGTCTATAGTAAGCAGCACAGCACTATTTATTCTGTTTTCAGTCCTTTACATTTTTAACATAAAACTGCTTTCCTCAAAATTTATTTTTCTGGAATGTATTCTTTCTTTGATGCATTACTCACTGCAAGCAATAGTAAATTATCTGTTTTTTCTCATTACAAATTTTACTTGCAGATGATCACCTCCTAGCTCTATATATTCCTAACCGTTCTTACGTCAATAATACCTCTTATCTTTGTTTTCATTTTTCTCATTTACACTCTCTATTCACTAAAGAGAACATTCACAACCACTCATTTAAGACTACAGAAAATCATCTTAAGTAATCTTGCTGTTTATAGTATTTCCTCAGTCAAATAAATCTATATAGTGCCACCAGGCATGCTTCTAAAACAGCAATCAGATCACATTTCTCAAAATTATTCAGTGAACTTTCTCCTTGACTTCCTGTGTATGTGATGCATACATGTCCATTTTATAATTTGGAAGGAAGAAAATGACTGAATACTTTTAGGAATTTTTATCATGCTTTTGTTGGAAAACATTCTGAGCAAAATATTTCTGAGCACAAAATTGTAGGTAAAGTCCTTCTTTGTCCACTGTACAGTGGGGAATAACCTAAGGAAATATTCACTGTATTCCCAATGTAACCCCTTAGAGAATGGGGTTAGAGAGAATGTCAATCTTTTTAAGAAGTATCAAGATGATTAATATAAAATCAGCCTTGAAATATTTAGTTTATTGCTCATAATTTGCTCACATTATTTTCTAATATTTGTCTTCCTTATTTAGTTAAAAGTTTTGTCTGCTTCATCTAATAATCACTTTGCCAGAGATCATGCTATGCCAAAAGTATATGCTTCTGCATTTAAAATGTGATAATGCAGGGGTATGTTTTTGTCTGGTTAAAATTATGGCATTTTCCCTTGAGTACTCCTTTAAACTATGAAATTTAAACATATGACTTTATTAACCATTTAGCAATATTTTCTACTCTTTATAAAGCCTTCAGTATTATATCAGCACTGAAACTGACTTGTGTATGTACCAAGCAACACTGTGAGTTGGTTTTAATTTAGATTTTTTTAGAGTTCAGAGTGAACTTGAACATGTTTGAGATGAGTTTTTATTATTTTTTATTTTAGCCATGCTAAAATTAATATTTTAAAAATCCATTATTGCACTATGGTGTATTTCAAGCTATTTCTATTTTTCTGGTCAGCCAAATAAAATATGTGTCTCTGCAGTGATTTCTAAGGAGAAACAGCTCCATCTAAAGACTATTATGAGTCATCTCATCTTTCATTTTCACATCCAAGTTTTCAGAAATCTGTTGCAAAAAAAAAAAAAAATGACATTGCTGGTAGAAATGGAAACCCCTATACAACTTTTATATGAAATTATATTTAGCATATATACTTAAGCATATTTGCACATATTTGATTAATAAACAAAGAGGACATTAGACTGGCCCTGATGCTGTGGTAGGCTATGTAAGTACGCAAACCAAAATATAAACCTGTAAACAATTATTTTTGCCTGTAAGCAAACCAAAATCTAAGCCAATAAGTTCAAAATTGAAACTTAGGGAGGAACAATCACATTCAATTAGGCTTTAAACTAAAGCCAAACAACAGTCTCCTTACCTTACTTCTACTTTTTCTCTATAAAAGTCTCTCCTTGAGTTTCTTTTCAGGAGCACTCCTAAACACTTCCCATTTGGTACTGCCCAAATCAAACATATTTTTGTTCAGCTAAATTCTCAATTTTTATAAAAAAATTATTTTTATTGAAGGATAATTGATTTATAGAATTTTGTCATTTTCTGTCAAACCTCAACATGAATCTGCCATAGGTATACATATATCCCCTTCTTTTTGAACCTCCCTCCTATCTCCCACCCCATCCCACCCCTCTAGGTTGATACAGAACTCCTATTTGAGTTTCCTGAGCCATACAGAAAATTCCTGTTGGCTATCTGTTTTACATATGATAATGTAAGTTTCCGTGTTACTCTTTCCATGCATCTTACCCTCTCTGCCCCTCTCCCCATGTCCATAAGCCTGTTCACTATGTCTGTTTCTCCATTGCTGCCCTAAAAATAAATCCTTCAGAACAAATTTTCTAGATTCCATATATGTGCGTTAGAATATAATATTTATCTTTCACTTTCTGACTCACTTCACTCTGTGTAATAGGTTCTAGGTTCATCCACCTCATCAGAACTGACTCAAATGTATTCCTTTTTATGGCCTAGTAATATTCCATTGGGAGAAGGCAATGGCACCCCACTCCAGTACGTTTGCCTGGAAAATCCCATGGACTGAGGAGCCTGGTGGGCTGCGGTCCATGGGGTCGCGAAGAGTCAGACACAACTGAGCGACTTCACTTTCACTTTTCACTTTCATGCATTGGAGAAGGAAATGGCAACCCACTCCAGTATTCTTGCCTGGAGAATCCCAGGGATGGGAGAGCCTGGTGGGCTGCTGTCTATGGGGTCGCACAGAGTCTCACACGACTGAAGTGACGCAGTAGCAGCAGCAGCAGCAATATTCCATTGTGTATATATACAACTTCTTTATCCATTCATCTGTCAATGGGCATCTAGGTTACTTCCATGTGCTAGCTATTGTAAATAGTGCTGCAGTGAACAATGGGATACATGTGTCTTTTTCAACCTTCGTTTCCTCAGGGTATATGCCTAGGAGTGGGATTGCTGGGTCTTATGGTGGTTTTATTCCTATTTTTTTAAGGAATCTCCATACTATCTTCCATAGTGGCTGTATCAATTTACATTCCCACCAACAGTGCAAAAGGGTTCCCTTTTCTCCACACCATTTCCATCATTTATTATTTGTAGACTTTTATGATGGCCATTCTGACTGGAGTGAGGTGATACTTCATTGTGGTTTTGATTTGTGTTCTCTAATAATGAGTGATGTTGAGCATCTTTTCATGCGTTTGTATGTCATCTATATGTCTTCTTTAGAGAAATGTCTGTTTATGTTTTTTGTTCCCCACTTTTTAATTGGGTTGTTTGTTTCTCTCGTGTTGAGTTGTATGAGCTGCTTGTATATTTTGGAAATTAATCCTTTGCCAGTTGTTTCATTTCCTATTATTTTCTCGCATTCTGAGGGTTGTCTTTTCATCTTGCTTATAGCTTCCTTTGCTGTGCAAAAGCTTTTAAGTTTAATCAGGTTTCTCTTCTTTACATTTGTTTTTATTTCCATTACTCTAGGAGGTGTATCATAGAGGATATTGCTTTGATTTATGTCATCAAATGTTCTGCCTGTTTTCCTCTAAAAGTTTTATAGTTTCTGGTTTTACATTTAGGTCTTAAATCCATTTTGAGTTTCTCTTTGTGTATGTTATTAGGAGGTGTTCTAATTTCATTCTTTTTAATGTAGCTGTCCAGTTTTCCCAGCACCATTTATTGAAGAGGCTGTCTTTGTTCCATATGTATTCTTAACTCCTTTGTCAAGAATAAGGTACCCACAGGTGCATGGGTTTATTTCTTGGCTTTCTACCTTGTTCCATTGCTGTATATTTCTGTTTCTGTGTCAGTACCAATCTGTCTTGATGACTATAGCTTTGTAGTATGATCTGAAGTCAAGAAGATTTATTCCTCCAGCTCCATTCTTCTTTCTCAAGACTGCTTTGGCTATTCAGGTCTTTTGTGTTTCCATATGAATTGTGAAATGTTTTGTTCTAGTTCTGTGAGAATGTTCTGAATTTTCTAGTTCTGTGAAAAATGCCACTAATAATTTGATAGGGATCACATTGAATCTATAGATTACATTTGGTGGTATAGTCATTTTCACAATATTGATTCTTCTTACCCAGGAACATGGAATATTTCTCCATCTGTTTATCTCATCTTTGATTTCTTTCATTAGTGTCTTATAATTTTCTGTGTACAGTTATTTTGTCTCCTTAGGTAAGTTTATTCCTAGATATTTGATTCTTTTTGTTGCGATGGTGAATGGGATTGTTTAATTTCTCTTTCTGATTTTTCATTGTTAGTATAAAGAAAGGCAAGTGATTTCTCTGTATTTATTTTGTATCCTACAACTTTGCTAAATTCTTAGCTCTAGTAATTGTCTTATACTTTTTAGGGTTTTCTGTGTACAGTATCATGTCATCTGCAAACAGTGAGAGCTTTACTTCTTCTTTTCCTATCTGGATTCCTTTTATTTCTTTTTCTTCTCTGATTGCTATAGCTAAGGTATCCAGAACTATGTTGAATAATAGTGGTGAAAGTGAACACCCTTGCCTTGTTCCTGATCTTAGGGGGAATGCTTTTAGTTTTTCACCATTGAGAAAAATGTTTGCTGTAGGGTTATCATATATGGCCTTTACTATGCTGAGGTAGTTTTCTTCTATGCCCATTTTTTGAAGAGTTTTAAGTATAAATAGGTGCTGAAGTTTTTCAAAATCTTTTTCTGCATCTATTGAGATTATCATATGGTTTTTATCTTTCAATTTGTTAATATGGTGTATCACATTGATTGATTTACATATATTGAAAAATCCTTGCATTCCTGGAATAAACCCAATTTGATCTTAGTTTTCTGAATGTTGAGCTTTAAGCCAACTTTTTCACTCTCCTCTCTCACTTGATTGCTTTCCCTCTACTAATTTTTTTTTCTTCTTTTTCCAGTTCTTTTAGGTATAACGTTAGGCTGTCTATTCGATGAATTTCTTATTTCTTGAAGTAGGATTGTATTGCTATAAACTTCCCTCTTAGGACTGCCTTTTCTGCATTCATAGGTTTTGAGTTGTCATGTTTTCATTGTCATTTGTTTCTAAAATTTTTTTGATTTCCCTTTTGATTTCTTCAGTAACCTGCTGGTTATTTAGAAACACGTTGTTTAATCTCCATCTGTTTGTATTTCTTACAGTTTTTGTCTCAAAATTGATATCTAGTCTCAGAGCATTGTGGTCAGAGAAGATGCTTGATATGATTTCAATTTTCTTAAATTTACTGAGGTTTGGTTTGTGAACCAAGATATGGTCTATACTGGAGAATGTTCCATGTGCACTTGAGAAGAAGGTGTATTCTTCTGCATTTGGATGGAAAGTCCTGAAGATATAAATGAGATCCATTTCATCTACTGTATCATTTAAGGCTTGTGTTTCCTTATTTATTTTCTGTTTTGACGATCTGTCTATTGGTGTGAGTGGGCTGTTAAAGTCTCCTACTCTTATTATGTTACTGTTAATTTCTTCTTTCCTGTCTGTTAGTGTTTTTCTTACGTATTGAGGTGCTCTTATGTTGGGTACAGAGACATTTACAATTTTTATGTCTTCCTCTTGGATTGATCTCTTGATCATTATGTAGTGTCCTCCCTTATCTCTTATAATCATTTTTATTTTAAGGTTGATTTTGTCTCATATGAGGATTGCTATTCCAGCTATCGTTTGCTTCCCATTTGAATGGAATATAATTTTCCATAGTCTCACTTTCAGTCTATATGTGTCTTTAGATCTGAAGTGAGTTTCTTGTAGATAGCATATATATGGGTCTTGTTTTTGTATCCATCCAGCCAGTCTGTGTCTTTTGTTTGGAGCATTTAATCCATTTACATTTAAAGTAATTATTGATATATATGTTGCTATTCCCATTCTCTTAATTGTTTAGGGGTGATTATATACATATATATATATATATATATATATATTTTTTCTTCTCTTGTATTTCTTGACTATATAAGTCCCTTTAACCTTTGTTGTAAAGCTGTTTTAGTGGTACTGAATTCTCTTAACTTTTGCTTATCTGAAAAACTTTTCTTTTTTCCATCAATTTTGAATGATATCTTTGTCAGGTGCAGTAATCTTGGTTGTAGATTTTTCCTTTCAGTACTTTAAATGTATCCTGCCATTCCCTTCTGGCCTGCACAATTTCTGGTAAAAGATCAGTTGTTAAACATATGGGATTTCCCTTTTATGTTACTTGTTACTTCTCCCTTGCTGCTTTTAATATTCTTTCTTTGTGTTTAGTCTTTTTTAGTTTGATTAGTATATATCTTTGCCTGTTTCTCCTTGGGTTTATCTTGTATGGTACTCTTTGTGCCTCTTGGAGTTTATTGACTATTTCCTTTTCCATTTTGGGGATATTTTCAACTATATAATCTCTTCAAAAATTTTCTCATATCCTTTCTTTTTCTCTTCTTCTTCTGGACCCCTATAATTCAAATGTCAGTGTGTTTTTTATTGTCCCAGAGGTCACTGAGACTATACTCAGTTCTTTTCATCCCTTTTACTTTATTCTGCTCTTCAGAAGTTATTTCCACTATTTTACCTTCATGGTCACTTCTTTATTCTTCTGCTTCAAACATTCAGCTCATGATTCCTTCTAGAGTATTTTTAATTTAAGTAATGTTGTTATTTGTCTCTTCATGTTTATTTTATAATTCTTATATGTCTTTATTAATTGATTCTTGCATTTGTTTTCCATTTTGTTTTCAAGGTTTTTGGTCATCTTTACTGTCATTATTCTGAATTCTCTTTCAGGTAGTTTACCTATTTCTTCACTTATTTGGACTCCTATGTTTCTTTCTTTCTTCTTTTTTTCCCCTTCATTGGTGTAGTACTTCTCTGCCTTTTTCATTATTTTTTTTTTAACTTATTGTGTTTGACTTCTCCTTTTCCAAAGCTTCAAGGAAAGTTTGAATTCTTTCTTTTTTGGTTTGTTCAGTGGTTTGTTTAAGCTTTGTATAGGGTGAGATTTGTGCTGAATTTTTGTTTGTTTGTTTGTTTTTCCTCTGATGGGCAAGGCTGAGTGAGATGGCAATCCTGTATGCTGATGATTGGGCTTGTATTTATGTTTTGTTGTTTAGATGAGGTGTCCTGCACAGGGTGCTACTGGTGGTTGGGTGATTCTGGGTCTTGTAATCAAGTGGTTTCATTTGTGTGAGTTCTCACTATTTGATCCTCCTTAAGGTTAGTTCTCTGGTAGTTTCCCACTCCAAAGGCTCAGGGATGGATCTCTGGTCAGGAACAAAGATTCCACAAGTGGTTTGTTATGGCACTAAGTGAGATTAAAACAAATATCCAAAAATGATAAACCAAGATGAACCCAAGTCAAATGGCAGCTACAAAACCAGGTAAATAATAACTAAAATAATGGAATATGTACATATTCATATATACCCATGAACAAAGTCAAGACAGTCCAACAAAATTAAAGTACAGTAGATTGATCTGGTGAACAAAGGAAACCAAAACTTATATTTACCAGTTAAGAACAAAACTAACTAAAGCACAAACTGGGAAATACAACTAAAACAAGGTGCCAAGTGAGGAATAAAGTGATGAAAACCAAGCTAACAAATACATTGAGTGGAAAGGAAAGAAAGAAAAGAATGAAAAAATAGATATGCAAAATTAAATAGAGGTAGATGAAGAAGATTTATGTATATTAAAGATTAACTGCAAGGGGAAAATAAGAATAGGGAAGGCAAACAAAGGAATAAATGTAGAAGAAATTAATAAGTTTAAAATTTTTAAATTATAAAAAAAGAGGGGAAAAATGGAAGATGAAAGAACAAAGGAAAAAAAAAAGGACGACTCCACAGAAAAGCACAAGCCCAATGGAGAAGCAGAGGTTTATAACAGTAATAAAAAGTGTGACTGAATATACACATATACATATACACTCATTAGCAAAATCAAAACAGTCCAACAAAAATAAAGTACAATAGATGGAACTGGTGAACAAAGGAAACCAAAAATTATATCTACCAGAACAAAGCTAGCTAGAGCACAAACTGGAAAATAAAATTAAAGCAAGGTGCCAATTGGGAAATAAAGCAACGAAAATAAAACTAACAAATATGTTGAGAGGAAAGGAGAGAAAGAAAGAATAGCCATGCAAAGTTAAATAGAGGTAGATGAAGAAGATTTATATATGTTACAGATTAATTGCAAAGGGGAAAAATAGTAGGAAAAAGAAACAAAGGAATAAATGTAGAAAAAGCAATAATAAGTTTAAAGAATTAAAAATTAAAACAAACAAACAAAAAAGGGTGGGGGAGACACTCCCAGAACTCCAAAAGCCCAACATGGAGACAGAGGTTTATAACAACAATCAAAAATGTGACTGAGAAAAAAAGAAAAAAAAAATCTCAGAAACTTAGTTAGATTTCATAGTGCCAATTAAATCAATAAATACAACAGAGGGGAGAACAATGGGGGGGGGGTGGAAATCCAAAAGTATCTACAGAAAAAGTCAAAACATCAGAATAATAATTTTTTTTTTTTATCTGAGTCCCTGCTGTCAGAATCCTTTCCCTCACTGGAAGTCACAGTCCACATCATCTCTCTAGGATGCTCTCTAAAACTGTTTTGATTCCTGGACCTACTGTGGAGGCAGCTCAGATTCTAATCTGATCTTACTCCTCTGTGTTCTTGCCTCCAATGTCCACAGCTATCAGAACTAGTGTGTTTTCTTTTGTGGGAGCTCTCATTGACCTTTTATATATTCCACAGACACAGAGTCTGCCTAGTGTATCATATGTATTTAATCTGCAGATTGTGCAGCTGGTGGAAGGGTTTGGAGTCTTCCATCTTAGCCACACTGCACCTGGATTTTAATTGTGGTTTTATTTCCACCTCTACATGTGGGTCATCAACTGGGGTTTGCTGCTGAGGCTGCCTTGGAGGACTTGGGTTTGCCCCTGTAAGGGCCAGGTATAGAGGTGGTGCAGCTGCTTGAGTCATAGGGCTTCTGGCAGCACCAGGTACTCAGGGGAGTTGGCAGCTTGGGCAGCAGGAAATATAATGCTCTAAAAGGGTATGGCAACCAGTATTGGCTAATATGCTCCAGTAATCTTGTCTGGAGAACCCCACTCCCTGACAGAAAAGCCTGTCAGGCCACAGTCTACAGGGTTGCAAAGAGTCAGACACTACCAAAGAGACCCTGCACACATCGACACAAGACTTTTTTTCTTTTTTTGTGCCTATGGCAGCTCTGCCCCAGTGAAAGTTGAGCATGAAGGTAATGCAGCTGCTTGGCTTGCAGGGACCCTGGTGGCGCCAAATGTGCAGGGATATGGACTGCCTTCACTGCAGGAGTTACGGCCCTGTCAGAGTCTTTTTCTGAGCCTCTTTTAGCTGGCGATCAGAAGGCCTCTTTGGCCAGTCTTTCACAGTAGCTCTGCCCATCCAGGATGCTAGACAGCTCCCTTGCCTGGGGTCCTTCTCTGCTGTTCAGCACATCAGACACATAGAGGGACCCCCCTGGCTGGGGTCCTACTCTGTAGATTGACATGTTAGGCACTTAAAGGGACACCCTGGGTAGGGTTTTACTCTGTAGTTCAGTGCCTCCGGCATTTGCTGGGCCAGCCTTTCTATTGTTCAGCTGGCAATGCTGGCATGTAGGGGGAGAGAGCCTATGGTGATGGGTCCACCCCCTATGCGTGACTCAGCAGTATTGCCTTGCTTCCATGGCTGCCTGGCTTTCCTCCACAGCCATTTCCCTCCACAACCTCTTCCCTCACATTCCCTCAATCATCTATCTGTAGTCAATAGCAGCCCTTGCCCTGAGATTGCTCCACAATCCCTAAACTCCAGCTTCGAGCTACTGTGCTGTCTGGGATATGTATGGTTGTGGCAAGGACTGTCTGATTCTCATTCCATTTAGGCTGCCACATATCAACTGTTTCCCTCTCAGCCTTAAATGTTTCTCCTCTGTCTCAGACAGTTGCCCTAATGTGGACATCGGACCCCTGCTTCAGTTCCCCCACCCAGCAGGGGCAGATCCATTTCTACTAACACTCTCATTTTTTCCCCTTGTTCCTTTATCCTACCGAGTTTTGCATGGGTCTATATATTCTTTTCCACTGGCCAGGTACTCCTGTCCACTCTCAACTGGCATTCTGAATGCACTTCTGTGTCTGAAGGTGTATTTCTGATGTATCTGTGGAGGGAGATACATCCACCTACTCCTCCGCCATCTTGTTCCTCCTCAAAATTTTTAATATGCCTCAGTTTATCTTTCAACAGTCTTGGTGTCAGAAGAGAGATCTGGAGGGCCCCTCTGTGGTCCCAAGGAGCAAAAAACAAGCAGGCAAAAGTAAATCTACAGAGCCCTTTGCTCTCACTGCTTTCTTGCTGCCTCTGGAGGTCACTGGTAAGTCCCTCTAGGATGCTAGTTCTGCACCTTTTGTGTTATGCACTGTCAGACTTTATTTGAGCATTTCTTCTTCTGAACTGGAACCAGATACCAGCCAGAGTCAAAATAGATTCCATTTAGAAACTGTGCTGGATTCAGGGTTGGACTGAATCTGTCTTGAACTGGACCAGATCCAGTGAGAAGCTTTAAATGAATAATTTTTTAAGGCTGAACAAGTAGCTTAACCTTAGAAAAGGTGATCTTGAATTACAGTAGCTGCAGTGAAGAACTTGTCACCTAAATAAGCTTATCCGTTTACAAAGTACCCTAGAGAAAAAGGGATCTCAGCCAACTACACACCCATGTAAAGGGTAGAGGAAAAATTATCTTTTCTCTCCTATTGTTTCTGGTGATTAAGATGAGATGTGTTGGAACGTCCCACTTTCTCCAGAGACTGTAGCTTAGATACTGAGAAAATTGACAGAGTGAGAATTCTTACCAAAGTTAGGTCTCCTGGATCTCTATCTGTGGTTCACTGTCTAGAGAGGAAGGCACAATTTCACACTGTCCCTTATTTTGCAAATTCAGATTGGCTGCAGGAAACAAAACAAAATAAACTTTTTTAAATATTAGAACTTTGAATTTTGACTCCTGAATTTGCTTTTGAGTGGTTCGGAAGGTAAAGAATCTGCCTGCAATATGGGAGAGACCCAGTTTCATTCCTGAGTAGGGAAGATCCCCTGGAGAAAGGAATGGTTACCCACTCAGTTATTCTGCCTTAGAGAATTCAATGGACAGAGGAGCCTGGTTGGGTACAGTCCGTGGGATTGCAAAGAGTCAGACACAACTTAGCAACTAACACTTCCACTTTTTCACCCATTGGTTATTGAATATTTCTCCCTCAGGGGCAGCTATTGCCTTCTTGTCTATCTCATGTCCGAGGAATTTGCCTTGGCAACTGTCAGTTGGGGCTTCTCAAAATATAGCTAAATAAAAATGTGGATTGCACTCAGTTTGCAGCTAGGGTCCTAGTGATTTCAGGTGGCCTCAGCGTGCAGTGGCTTGGAGCAAGGTTTTTGTTCCCACCCAGATATTGAAGTCAGGCCATAGTAGTGAGAAAGCTGAGTCCTAACCATTAGATCACCAGGTTCCAGAGGCCAGTGACAAAGTCTTAGTCCATCAGCTATGTATAAATTAATTTCCACATAGAGACTGAAAGTAGTAAAAACAAGTAAAGTGTTTATTAGGAGGGAAAATAATATGTGTCAATAGATTTACATGGGCAAGCTCAGAGAGAATCACACCATCATGGTAGCTTGAATTATTTATGTCACATGTTTCTTTCTGGTTTCATCTAGCCAATCATCTTGTTTGTCTGGCTTGGAGTCCATATTTGGTTTTATTCAAGGTTCTCCACAGTATGCATGTGCATCTTTTAGCCAAGATGGATTCTAGCAAAGAGGCCTATGGGTAGGTTGACATAACCTTCTATGGGTGGCAACCCCTCCTTTTTTGACCCAAAGGAGCCTTTCTGAACATGTGTGTTGCCCTAATGATCTGGAAGCAAGTGACGAGAATAAAGACAGACCACGAAATCTGGTGCAATGGGTCAGGGAACCTGCAGCCTCTATTGGACTGAGGTGCAGAGTCCACTCTGAGCCCAGCTTCTGTTCCTAACTGGAGGCTACAAGACTTTCTCAGATGTTATCTTTCTCAAGATGCATGCTATGTTAATCACATACCCCTAAATGTCATGGACTACATTGACATAGTCCAGATTTCCATGTGTTTACCCCATGCTGTTCCCTTCTGGTCTAGTCTTGGGAACAATTAGCAAGTGCATAAGCAGTATTCACTGGGATGGATGAAGCACGAACTGGAAAGAAGATTGAAGGCAGAAATATCAATAATCTCAGATATGCTGATAACACCACCCTTATGGCAGAAAGCAAAGAACTAAAGATCCTCTTGATGAATGTGAAAGAGGAGAGTGAAAAGGTTGACTTAAAGCTCAACATTCAGAAAACTAAGATCATGGCATCTGGAGCCATCACTTCATGGCAAATAGATGGAGAAACAGTGGAAACAGTGACAGACTTTATTTTGGGGGGCTCCAAAATTACTGCATATGGTGATTGCAGCCATGAAATCAAAAGGCGCTTACTCTTTGGAAGAAAAAAATTCTGACCAACCTACACAGCATATTAAAAAGCAGAGACATTACTTTGCCAACAAACGTCTATCTAGTCAAGGCTATGGTTTTTCCAGTAGTCATGTGCATGTGAGAGTTGGACTATAAAGAAAGCTGAGCACCGAAGAATTGATGCTTTTGAACTGTGGTGTTGGAGAAGACTCTCAAGAGTCCCTTAGGCTGCAAAGACATCCAACCAGTCCATTCTAAAGGAAATCAGTCCTGAATATTCATTGGAAGGACTCATTCTGAAACTGAAACTCCAATATTTTGGCCACCTGATGTGAAGAACTGACTCATTTGAAAAGACCCTGATGCTGAGAAAGATTGAAGGCGGGAGGAGAAGGGAACAATAGAGGATGAGATGCTTGGATGGCATCACCGACTCAATGGACATGAGTTAGAATAAACTCCGGGAGTTGCGGTGATGGACAGGGATGTCTGACGTGCTGCAGTCCATGGGGTTGCAAAGAATCAGTACGACTGAGTGACTGAACTGAGGCACTCAGTTCATTCATGGCACATCAGCATTCATGCCTGATGCCAACCCAACACTCCAAGGTCCATGGTTTTATGATCCCAGTCATACTTCTTTCTGGGTCTGGCCCTGGAGTTTATAAGAAAGCTAATATTCTAAAACATGAAAAATAGTCATCAAAACAGTTTCTTGATATATGCTGTTTTGCCAGGTGCGATTTCTGTGTCATTTCTCAAGGCTGTGAAAGCACATTATTGGGAATTCCCACTACACATGTGTAGTCGGGAATGTCTCCTTGACTTCAAGAAGGAGAACTATGTAGTCTCTTTATCTCTTATCTGGGCAGGGCTCAGCTCCTCCTCCCTCCTATTATTATCTTCATCTTGGAGTTTTTGTCTTAGTTCAGTCGCTAAGTCGTGTCCAACTCTTTGTGACCCCATAAACTGCAGCACGCCAGGCCTCCCTGTCCATCACAAACTCCCAGAGTCCACCCAAACCCATGTCCATTGAGTCAGTGATGCCATTCAACCATCTCATCCTCTGTCGTCCCTTTCTCCTCCTGCCCTCAATCATTCCCAGCATCAGGGTCTTTTTAAATGAGTCAGCTCTTCCCATCAGGTGGCCAAAGTATTGGAGTTTCAGCTTCAACATCAGTCCATCCAATGAACACCCAGGACTGATCTCCTTTAGGATGGACTGATTCGATCTCCTTGCAGTCCAAGGGACTCTCAAGAGTCTTCTCCAACACCACAGTTCAAAAGCATCAATTCTTCAGAGCTCAGCTTTCTTTATAGTTCAACTCTCACATGCATACATGACTACTGGAAAAACCATAGCCTTGACTAGATGGACCTTTGTTGACAAAGTAATGTCTCTGCTTTTCTATATGCTGTATAGGTTGGTCATAACTTCCCTTCCAAGGAGTAAAGGCCTTTTAATTTCATGGCTGCAATCACCATCTGCAGTGATTTTGGAGCCCAGAAAAATAAAGTCTGACACTGTTTCCACTGTTTCCCCATCTATTTCCCATGAACTGATGGGACTGGATGCCATGATCTTAGTTTTCTCAATGTTGAGCTGTAAGACAACTTTTTCACTCTCCTCTTTCACTTTCATCAAGAAGCTCTTTAGTTCTTCTTCACTTTCTGCCATAAGGGTGGTGTAATCTACGTATCTGAGGTTATTGATATTTCTCCCAGTAATCTTGATTCCAACTTGTGCTTCCTCCAGCCCAGTGTTTCTCATGATGTACTCTTCATATAAGTTAAACAAGCAGGGTGACAATATACAGCATTGGCAAATTCCTTTTCCTGTTTGGAACCAGTCTGTTGTTCCACATCCAGTTCTAATTGTTGCTTCCTGACCTGCATACATGTTTCTCAAGAGGCAGGTCAGGTAGTCTGGTATTCCCATCTCTTTCAGAATTTTGCACAGTTTATTATGCTCCACACAGTCAAAGGCTTTGGCATGGTCAATAAAGCAGAAATATATGTTTTTTCTGGAACTCTCTTGCTTTTTTGATGATCCAGCAGATGTTGGCAATTTGATCTCTGCTTCCTCTGCCTTTTCTAAAACCAGCTTGAACATCTGGAAGGTCACAGTTCACATATTGCTGAAGCCTGGCTTGGAGAAAGCAGAGTGGAGAATAAATAAATAAGCTGTTTAGTCTCCTAAATTGCTATCTCTCTATCTCTGAGTTATAACTTTGTTGCTCCATATTATCTCTTTAGTGAATTTAGGTTATTTGGCAGAATTTGGCACAGAACCATTCTCCTTCCCTCATTTGTCATATCCTCATAGAGATTGATAATCTGGTGATGTGTTACATTTTTACTCATTCTTTTGCTCTTATGTATAAGGCATTTTTTGAATCAACTTTTACAAGTTTAGGAATTTTCCAGATGAAAGAACTATGCAATCTATCTAGTTATCCTAGTTAGCAAAAGGGCAAAAGTAAAGGAAAAGTAAAGAAAAATAAAGGAGTTTGTGTCTACATGGGACAAAATCCAGCTGTTCAGTCTAGGACCCATCTATCTCCTGCATTGCTACCAATTATTACCAGCTCCCTTTCTTTCTTTTGGTTATTTTTGATAGTAGCTTTGGATTCTGAGAGGACCATATCCTTTGGGGACACTTCTTGTGGTTGTTAAATATTGCCAGGAATACTTACTTTTTGTCCCACCTGAAACTTGACAAAAAATTTTAAAGGATTTTTTTTTTTTTAACCTCAGAAGTTGGCCTTATTGGAACATAATATTGAGAGTCTGGAAGAAAAAAGAATCTGAGAGGACTTTGTTTTATGGTCTTCTTTCTTAAACTAAAATGAAACTATGCACCATACTGAGAAGGAGATTCTGAAGCTGTTGTGGAAGGATTCCAAAGACACAGCTCTACATCTAGAACATAGGAATGTTTTGTTTTTCAAATTAGTTGAATATCTTCTCCCTCTCATAAAGAAGTAAACTGAAAATAATACAAGTTGAAGGTGGATCAGGTTCTTGATATCATTCAGGTTGCAATTCAATTCTATAAGGAATTGAAAAAAAAAAAAAAAAAACAAACCTGCACTTGTATTACAAACGGAGTATTTGCAAAAACAGAAATGCAGCTCTAGAAACAATTCAACACTCACCTATCATTTTTTTTAATCTTTATTTATTTTTTAATTTTTATTTTTCATGTATTTTTATTAGTTGGAGGTTAATTACTTTACAATATTGTTTTACAGTATCTGTGAGCTTTTTGAGATGAATAGAGGAAGTTTGGGGATTGACATTTGGGATGACATTTTTAATCAATCCCCAGACTTCCTCTATTCATCTCAAAAAGCTCACAGATACTGTAAAACATCTGGATTTAGGAAACAAAACACTTCTTGGAGAAGCTTACATCCTTCCTCTGTGCTTTTGAGATGTATGTCTAACTTAGTCTTCTTTCAGAACTCAGAGTCAAATCTGAAAATGCAAATTTCAAGGAGGGAGTTCTTACAAGAAATCAAATAGATAAACTATTTGGAAATAAGGCAAATAAAACCTTTTAAAACTCTTTTCCACAAATATTAGTAAAAAGATTTGGTCATCTGAACAAGTAATTTTAACGTATTCCATCTACCAGAAACACTATTTGGATCTGTTCTTCTTCTTCTTCTTCTTCTTCTTCTTTTTAATTTAGCTTTTAATTTAAGGAAAACCACTTTACAATGTTGTGATGGCTTCTGCCATATATCATCGTGGATCTAACTGTTCTTTTACAAAGCTTTGAATTGATGTATCTGTCTAATGGCTAGGATTTAAAAATGAAATCTATAATGTCTCTTTTTGCATCTGTATGCATGGTTGTGTATGTTATAGATGTGTGATATTTTTACCTTTGGATGGTATACCAAAACTAATTTGTGAAGAGCCTTATTTAATTGGCTTAAATAAAAATAGAGTGTGTTATAGCTCAGTCATGTCCAGCAAAATTATTGGAGTGGGTAGTCATTTCCTACTCCAAGGGATCTTCCCAAACCCTGGTTGGTATAAATGCAGTCAGGACTCAATGAACTAGAAATGATGGGGAAACTGAGCTAATAGCTCAGTTGTATCTGACTCAGTGACCCTGTGGACTGTAGCCCTCCAGGCTCCTCTGTCCATGGAACTTTCCAGGCAAGAGTACTGCAGTGGGTAGCCATTCCCTTCTCCAGGGGAACTTCCTAACCTAGGGATTGAACGCGGATAGACTTTTTACCATCTGAACCACCAGGGAAGTCCACAAGTGTGTTAGTCACTCAGTCATGTCCAACTCTTTGCTACCCCATGGACAGTAGCTCCAAAATAAGCACTTATATAAATTAAGTATACTCTCAGAAATATAGAAACTAACCCAAATATTTTTCAAGTTTGCATGATCTAGGATAATCTTTTCTAAATAAAAGCTAGCTTGTTTGTTAGTCTAATTAATATAGGCATATCTTCAGAATTATTAATATCAAATGTAATGCAGACATATAGCTTTATTCTATCTGGGTGTGCAAGTCATGTTGGTGTTATCTCTTATAAAATATAACAACAAGATAAATAAGATGATGGCTTGCTATTTAGTGTTTTGAAATTTTTCATGAATAAGCTAAAAAATTATTAAGAATAAATATACTAGATATAAGTAAGTTAAAAGTTTAAAAATAAACTTAACAATTAACAATTAACTTAAAGCAATTAAATTAACAATTAACAATAATTATGGTTTATGGTGTATTTACTCCTGGCTTATAATTACAGAGGAACTAAAGATATGTTTATCTATTAGTAAAAATGTTTGTGCTACGTTAAAAATTTACAATGAGGAAGTAAAAACTTCAAGAAATTAAGATATATAATCATAAACTTTTTATTTACCTATTTTATTTATTTTTATTTTATTTTTTTTAGTCCTACCACTGTATTGCTACCAACCCATCTCCCTCCACCCTCATGCACACATGCTCAGTCATATAACCCCATGGACTGCAGCCCACCAGGCTCCTCTGTCCATGGACTTTTCCAGGTAAGAATACTGGAGTGGGTTGCCATTTCCTTCTCCACATAAACTTTTTAGTACACAAAATGCTAGTATAACAAACAGTTAATAATTTCTTCTTAGTTTTCACTAGAAGATTTATAAGGGTTGAGAATTCTAATCAATATACGTAATTAAAATTACTTCAAAATGTGAGTGAAAGAAAACAAGGTTGTATGAAAATATGTAAGGAAAACAAAATGTGATTTTTGAATAAGGAAAGATGTATGAAGAACATGCTTTTTGTTAAAGGAAAAAAGTGAGTAATTCTGTTCTTAAATTAGAATGACTAGTTGTTTCAAATAAGAAAAGAAAACACATTGAATGGATAGAATATTGTGAGAAAAGAAACTTGGGAAAGGAATTTTATGTGTTGTTAAGCTAGCTAAGATTGGAAAGAATTCATTTAAATTCTTAAAAGGTAGGACTTGACATCAAAAATACTCTGGTGCAAAATCAGAATTTGGTTATCTGGGTTAAAAAGCGCAAATTACAATGAAATATTTACCTGCTCTTTGATAAAAGATTATGAAAGGTTTTTCTTTACCTTTTTAAAATAATATGCCTTGAAAGAAAAGATTTTGTATCTTACCACAATAATTTTCTTTGCTTATTGTCTTTATCAAGAACTTAACTACTTGGGAGGTAAGTCTTCTCAATATTAGAAGAGCTAGGATTTTAGCAAGAACACACAGAAGAACTGTACAAGGATACACAGAACTGTTCAGAAAAGGTCTTAATGACCCAGATAACCACGTTGGTGTGGTCACTTACCTAAGAGGGCAAAGAGGAACTAAGGAGCCTCTTGATATGCAGATGATGCCACTTTAACAGGAAAAAACCTCTTGATGAGGGTGAAAGAGCTTGCTTAAAGCTCAACTTTCAAAAAACTAAGACCATGGCATCTGGCCCCATCACTTCATTGCAAATAGAGGGGGTGGGGAATGGAAACAGTAGCAGATTTTATTTTCTTGGGCTCCAAAGTCACTGTGGATGGTGATTGCAGCCATGAAATTAAAAGATCCTTGCTCTTTGGAACAAAAGTTGTGACAAACCTAAATAGTATATTATTAACAAGCAAAGACATCACTTTGTGACAAAGATCTGTATAGTCAAAGCTTTGGTTTTTCCAATAGTCATGAATGGATGTGAGAATTGGACCATAAAGAAGACTGAGCACCAAAGAATTGATGCTTTTGAACTGTGGTGATAGAATCTTGAGTCCCTTGGATAGCAAGGAGATCAAACGAGTCAATCCTAAAGGAAATCAACCCTGAATATACTTTGGAAAGACTGATGTTGAAGCTGAAGATGCAATAATTTGGCCACCTGATGCTAAGAGTGGATTCACTGGAAAAGACCCAGATGCTGGGAAAGATTGAGGGCAGGAGGAGAAGAGGATGACAGAGGATGAGATGGTTGGATAGCATCACCGACTCAATGGACATGAGCTTGGTCAAACTCTGGGAGATAGTGAAGGACAGGGAATCCTGCAGTCCATGAGGTAGCAAAGAGTCAGACACAATGTAATGACTGAACATCAACAAATTGGCCTGCTCTTTGATGAGAAATTATGAAATACTTTTGCTTATCTTTTAAACAAGTCAGACATGACTGAACAAATGATCGTGTGCACGCACACACACACACACACACACACACACACACACACACACACACTTGTATTGGGAACAGGCATAAACAGATGTAAAATCTCCTAGAATGTGCTTCTTTGAAGAGCCATAGTTGAGAATTACTGCTTCAGTATGAGTATTGCAGCCTGCTAATCATGATGAATCTAGGCAGTGCTTACATGAATATCAAGTAGGTTGACTTGTCTTTCACCTAAGACTTTGTGCTAAAGAAAAGGGAAGACTAAAGCTGTAGGATATAGACTGATGTAAAGAAAGTACCCACAGAAAAATAGAACAGAGAAGATAAGCTAGAGTTACTGTTACATTCCTATTACTCTAACCATATTGCTCCCCTTTCATATATCTTCAATGTCTTCTCAGGGCTTCCCTCATAGCTCAGTAGGTAAAGAATCTGCCTGCAATGCAGGAGACCTGGGTTCGATTCCTGGGTCAGGAAGATCCCCTGGAGAGGGAAATGGCAATACACTCCAGTATTCTTGCCTGGAAAATCTCATGGACAGAGGAGCCTGGTGGGCTACAGTCAATGGGGTAGCGAGAGTTGGACATGACTTAGCGACTAAAGCACCAAACCAATGTCTTCTCAAGTGTCCTTCTATACCCAATTTATACACCATACTTTCATTCTCTTTATATACAATAGTTCTTCTTCCTAAATTTTCCAGTTATCATTGTCCATTTTCTGGTATAAGGGTATCTAATTTATTAAAGGTTTTGCTTCATGTGCTGTTTGCCCAAAGTACTTTTTGGGGGGAACAGGTGGTATGGGGGTGGGTTCAGTTCAGTCACTCAGTCATGTCCCACTATTTGTGACCCCATGGACTGCAGCAAGCCAGGCTTTCCTGTCCATCATTAATGACTGGAGCTTGTTCAAACTCATGTCCATCGAGTTGGTATTGCTATCCAATGATCTCATCCTCTATCATATCCTTCTCCTCCTGCCTTCAATCTTTCCCAACATCAGGGTCTTTTCAAATGAGTCAGTTCTTCGCAACAGTTGGCCAAGGTATTGGAGTTTAAGCTTCAGAATCAGTCCTTCCAATGAATATTCAGGACTGATTTCCTTTAGGATTGACTGGTTTGATCTCTTTGCAGTTCAAGGGACTCTCTATTGTCTTCTCCAACATCACAGTGCAAAAGTATTGAATCTTGGGTGCTCAGCTTTCTTTCTTTCTTTTTTTCTTTTTCAGCTTTCTTTATGGTCCAACTCTCACATGCATACATGACCACTGGAAAAACAATAGCTTTGACTATACAGACATTTTTTGGTAAAGCAATGTCTCTGTTTTTTAATACACTGTTTTGTAAAGTATATTTCTATAAATAGAATTTAAAGATTTACCCTTTTCTCTATCAGGTATCCCTAGGACACAGAAATTTATTGAACATTTTTAGTGTCATAGTAATATAATTATTTAAATGACCTCAATAATAATCTGTCTTATAACAGGAAAAAAATGAAAATATTGTTTATATTACCAATGATATGACTGCAATATCATATTTAAGAATATGCATAAAATCATATATCAGTTCAGTTCACTTCAGTCACTCAGTCATGTCTGATTCTTTACAACCCCATGGACTGCAGCACACCAGGTTCCCTTGCCCATCACCAACTCCCAGAGCTTGCTCAAACTCATGTCCATCGAGTCAGTGATATCACGCAACTATCTCATCCTCTGTAGTCCCTTTCTCCTCCTGCCTTCAATCTTTCCCAGCATCACCATTTTTTCCAATGAGTCACTTCTTCACATCAGATGGCCAAAGTATTGAAGTTTCAGCTTCAGCATCAGTCCTTGCAATGAATACTCAGGACTGATTTCTTTTTAGGATTGACTTATCTGATCTCCTTGCAGTCCACAGGACTCTCAAGAGTCTTCTCCAACACCACAGTTCAAAAGCATCATTTTTTCATTGCTCAGTTTTCTGAAGAGTCCAACACTCACATGCATAGATGACTACTGGAAAAAAACAAACAAACAAACAAACATAGCTTTAACTAGATGGATCTTTGTTGGCAGATCTCTGTTTATTAGTATGCTGTTTAGGTTGGTCATAGCTTTTCTTCCAAGGAGCAAGTGTCTTTTAATTTCATGGCTGCAGTCATCATCTGCCATGATTTTAGAGCCCCCCAAAATAAAGTCTTTCACTGTTTCCATTGTTTCCTCATTGATTCACCATGAAGTGAAGGGACCAGATGCCATGATCTTAGTTTTCTGAATGTTGAGCTTTAAGTCAACTTTTTCAACCTCCTCTTTCACTTTCAAGAGGCTCTTTAGTTCTTCTTTGCTTTCTGCTATAAGAGTGGTGTCATCTGCATATCTGAGTTTATTGATATTTCTCCTGGCAATTTTGATTCCAGCTTGTGCTTCATTCTGCCTGGCATTTTGCATCATACACTCTGCTCAAAAGTTAAATAAGTAATATGGCAATATACAGCCTGATGTACTCCTTTCCCTATTTGGAACCAGTCTCTTGTTCCATGTCCGGTTTTAACAGCTGCTTCTTGACTTGCATACAGATCTCTCAGGAGGCAGTTAAAATGGTATGATATTCCTAGCTGTTGAAGAATTTTCCAGTTTGTTGTGATCCACACAGTCAATGGCTTTGGCATAGTCAATAAAGCAGAAATAAATGTTTTTCTGGAACTCTCTTGCATTTTTTATGATCCATTGGGTGCTGGCAATTTGACCTCTGGTTCCTCTACCATTTCTAAATCTAGCTTGAACATGTAGAAGTTCTTGGTTCACACACTTTTGAAGCCTGGCTTGGATAATTTTGAGCATTACTTTGCTAGCATGTGAGATGAGGGCAATTGTGCAGTAGTTTGAACATTCTTTGCCATTGCCCTTTTGTGAGACTGAAATGAAAACTGACCTTTTCCAGTCCCGTGGCCACTGCTGAGTTTTCCAAATTTGCTGGCATATTGAGCAGAGAAGTTTTTCAGCATTATTTTTTGGATTTGAAATAGCTCAACTAGAATTCCATCACCTCCACTCTCTTTCTTCATGGTGATGCTTCCTAAGGACCACTTGACTTTGCATTCCAGGGTATCTGGCTCTAGGTGAGTGATCAAACCATTGTGGTTGTCTGGTTCATTAATATATTTTTTGTATAGTTTTTCTGTGTATTCTTGCCACCTCTTCTTAATATTTTTGGTTTCTCTTAGGTCCATACTGTTTCTATCCATTATTGTGCTCATCTTTGCATGAAATGTTCCCTTGGTATCGCTAGTTTTTTTTTTTTTTTTTTTTTTTTTTTTTTTTTTTTTTTTAAGATCTCTAGTCTTTCCCATTCTATTGTTTTCCTATATTTCTTTGCATTGATCACTGAGGAAGGCTTTCTTATCTCTCCTTACTATTCTTTGGAACTCTACATTCAAATAGATGTATCTTTCTTTTTCTCCTTTGCCTTTAGCTTCTCTTCTTTTCACAACTATTTGTAAGGCCTCCTCAGACAACCATTTTGCCTTTTTGTATTTCTTTTTCTCAAGGATGACCTTGATCACTGCCTCCTGTACAATGTGATGATCCTCCATCCATAGTTCTTCAGGCATTCTGTCTATCAGATCTAATCCCTTGAATTTATTTCTCACTTCCACCATATTATCATAAGGGATTTGATTTAGGTCATACCTGAATGGTCTAGTGGTTTTCCCTTCTTTCTTCAGTTTAAGTCTAAATTTAGCAATAAGGAATCCATGATCTGATCCACAGTCAGCACCCCATCTTGTTTTTGCTGACTCTATAAAGAATCTCCATCTTCAGCTTTTAAGAATATAATTAATCTGTTTTCAGTATTAACCATATGGTGATGTTCATGTGTAGAGTCGTATCTTGCATTGTTTGAAGAGGGTCTTTGCCATGACCAGTGTGTTCTCTTGGCAAAACTCTATTAGACTTTTCCCTGCTTCATTTTGTACTCTAAGGCCAAACTTATCTGTTTCTCCAGGTATCTCTTGACTTCCTATTTTTGCATTCCAGTCCACTATGAAGAAAAATACATCTTTTTTTGGTGTTAGTCCTAGAAGGCCTTGTAGGTCTTCATAGAACCATACAACTTCAGCTTCTGCAGCATTAGTGGTTGGGGCATAGACTCGGATTACTGTGATATTGATTGGCTTGCCTTTGAAATGAACAGAGATCATTTTGTCATTTTTGAGATTGCACTGAAGTACTGCATTTCAGATTCTTTTGTTGACTAGGATATCTACTCTGTTTCTTCTGAGGGATTCTTGCCCACAGTAGTAGATATAATGGTCATCTGATTTAAATTCACCCATTCCAGTACATTTTAGTTCACTGATTACTAAAATGTCGATGTTCACTCTTGCCATCTCCTGTTTGACCAATTTTCCTTGATTCATTAACCTAACATTCCAGGTTCCTATGCAATATTGTCCTTTACAGCGTTGGATTTTACTTCTATCACCAGTCACATCCACAGCTGGCCATTGTTTTCACTTTGGCTCTGTCTCTTAATTCTTTCTGGAGTTATTTTTCCAATCTTCTCCAGTAGCATATTGGGCACCTATTGTCCTGGGGAGTTCATCTTTCAGTGTCATATCTTTCTGCATTTTCATACTCTTCATGGGGTTTTCAAGGCAAGAATACTGAGGTGGCTTGCCATTCCCTCCTCCAGTGGACCACTTTTTATCAGAACTCTCAACTATGGCCCATCTGTCTTGTGTGACCCTACATGGCATGGCTCATAGTTTCAATGAGTTAGACAAGGCTGTGGTCCATGTGATTAGTTTGATTAGTTTTCTGTGACTGTGGTTTTCATTCTGTCTGACCTCTGATGGATAAAAGACTTATGGAAGCTTTCTTATGGGAGAGACTGACTGTGGGGGAAACTAGGTCTTGTTGATATTTATGGCCATGCTCACCAAATCTTTAATCCAATTTTCTCTAATCCAATTTTCCGTTGTTAGGTGGGGCTGTGTTCCCCCCCTGTTGTTTGACCTGAGACCAAACTATGGCCTTGGTAATGCAGATAATGGCGACCTCCTTCAAAAGGATTTGGAGTATTCCATGCCCCTGACCATGTGGCAGGCCACTGTTGACCAACGCCTCTGCCAGAGACTCCTGGACACTCACAGGCAAATCTGGGTTAGTCTTTTATGGGGTGACTTCTCCTTTCTCCTGGGTCCTGGTCTGCACAAGGTTTTGTTTGTGCCCTCCAAGAGTGTGTTTCCCTAGTCCTGTGTAAGTTCTGTAATCAAATTCCACTGGCCTCAATAGTCAAATTCCCTGAAGGTTCTTAATCCCTTTGCCAGATCCTCAGGTTGAGAAATCTGTTGTGGGTCCTAGAACTTTCTTAACAGTGAGGTAATTTATTTGGTATAATTGATCTGCAGTTTGTGGACTGTCTGCTCATCAGCTCTATGGAGGGGTTAATGGCAACCTCCTTCAAGAGGGCTTATTCCACATGCTGTGTGGTCCAAGTCTGCTGCACCCAGAGCCCCTGCCCCTGCAGGCACTGCTGACCTGTACCCCCACAGGAGATTCTTAAACACTCAAATGCAGGTCTGGTTCAGTCTCTTTTGCGTCTCTGGGTCCTTGTGTGCACAAAATTTTGTTTGAACCCTCTGAACATCTCTGGACGGTATGGAATTTGATTATAAATATGATTTTGTCCATCGTACTATCTTGCTGGTGCTTCTCCTTTGCCTTTGGACTTGGGGTATCTCTTTTTTTGGTGGGATCCAACATTCTCCTGTCGATGGTTGTTCAGGAGCAAGTTGCAATTTTGGAGTTCTTGCCGGAGAAGATGAACACACATCCTTCTATTCCACCATCTTTCACTACCATGGACTGTACAGTCCATGGAATTCTCCAGGCCAGAATACTGGTTGGTTAGCCATTCCCTTCTCCAGGGGATCTTCCCAACCCAGGGATCGAACTCAGGTCTCCTGCATTGCAGGAGGATTCTTTACCAGCTGAGCCACCAGGGAGCCCAAAATCATATATAATCAGACAGTTTTAAAGAACTAAGGTTGACTTTATAGAGGCAATAAAGCCCCTTGGTAAAAACTGGCCTGGTATCTTTCTCATAGGGCTTCCAGTAGCTTTATCTGGTGAATTAGAAAGGTCATTTCCTTGCAGGTGCAGGAACCTAAGGATACTTGGAGGAACTCAAGAAGACATGAATTAATCTAAACCTATAGATGTTCTAACTAAAGTACTTGGTTTGCCTCCTTAGCTGGGAGATTTATAAAAGGCAAAGATTCCTTATTAAAAAGCTCCCTGAAGACAGATTCTAAAGGTTGATATGGTCAATCACTATTTTTGCTGCACTTATATAAATATTCTGGCCAAATTGAATAAGACTAGATTTATTTTGCAAGTAAATAAGCCTTATTGTGATTATTTTTGTTCTATGAGGGTGATTATGAAGAAATGAAACTGGAATGGATCCTAAATTCTTCTAGTTTGCTCAAACATCTGTTTATGACTACCCAAGGTAATATTTCCAATTTCCTCCCACCCTTCTATTTAGAATCACTAAGAACAAAGATTGCCCTTGAATCTCTTTGAAATGTACTATAGCAGGTTTTTCTCACTATTCAGACAATAGACACACTTCAGGAACCTGAACCTTGGATTCTTGTCTCCCAGTTTAAAAGAGCTCTTCCAGCTGCTTGGAACTGCATAACAGCTAGAGATATAAAATTAGAATTGATTAGGGAGATCCCACCTCAGAAACAGACGACCTCTTTCTAAGGTGGTTTTAGATAGCAGAATTTGTTCAGATTACTTATTAACTGAACAACGAGGAGTCTGGGCCATATCTAACACTTCCTATTGTACTTGAACCAAACATCTCTGGTATTGTAGCAAATGCAAATAATTAATAAACAGTCCACTTTTCTCAAACAGGTTGGGGCACATTTGGGTACACCATTTGATTTATTTAATATCGACTGGTTTGGTTCATGTGGACCTTAGTTAAGGAGTACACTTCAATCTGCTGATATTATCCTCCTAATTATTACTATAGACTCTCTGGTGCCCTGTGTTCTGCTAAAAGTTTTATTTTTACTTTTTTTCATTTATTTTTATTAGTTGGAGACTAAATACTTTACAATTTTGTAGTGGTTTTTGCCATACATTGACATGAATCAGCCATGGATTTACATGTGTGCTAAAAGTCTTACATTCATGTTCACAGGCATCATCGGTATATCAGATGGTCTTACTGCACTTTGAGAATCAGAAACAAGATGAACAATGAGATGAACGCAAAAACAGTTCTTCCATGGAACTGACATCATGACCTATGAGTTTCACAATGACATAAGAGCAACTTAGCTCTGATATTGATTGACAAAAGTGCTAATAGCAAATTTTGGTCATTCTCTCATACATGATCAAAAGTGGAAAATTATTAAGTTAATTAAATAAGCAGGCCTTAAGGCTGAAGTGGCTCTTGTGCTGAGACAGCCCACTTAAGCAAAACAAAATTTAAGCCTATAAATGTCTTAAGATTAAAACACTGAAACCTAAGGACAACCAATCACAAGCAGCCAACTAAGCTTTATGTTACAGCCAAGCAATGATTTTCTTACTTTACTTCTGTTTTTTTTGTTTTTTTTTTTTTAATTTTTTTCTATAAAAGTCTCTCCATGAGGTCCTGTTTGGTGAGTGTTCCTTACCACTTCCAGTTTGTCATTGCCTGGTTCAAATCAATTTTTTCTCAAATAAGCACTTAAAATTTTAATATGCTCCAGTTTGTCTTTTAACATCTCACCTCCTGAAGACACTTGTTACCTTATATTTGACTAGACAAAAACTATACTACATTTTCTAAAAGTTCATATGTCTCTTAAGCAAAAATTAATGTGAATTCAATATTGTGCTGAGTTTAGGATAGTTTTTGGCTTTTGAGATAAATTCAAGCTTTTTGTCACTTAAATTAATTTTTACTATTAATGAAGGGATTATCACACTAAAATTGAATGTATTTATGTATTATTAGTGATATGTTATATAAAAGAGGTGATAGTATTGATATCATTTGTTTTTCTGGGAACAAGAGTTTCAAGTCATCCAATGCCAGTTAGTATTTAAGTCAACCACAATAACTGAACTATAGAATTATCAGATAAGAAAGTTACTCTGAAAGATAAAGCAAATTAAACTACTCAAATGTCAGGTGTTCAAAATCCCAACCAGCTTATTTTGTTTTGGTTCTGACTAAAGTGAAGATATAGTCAGAGCCACAACTCCTGTCCTTTAAGAATTTTCATAGACAGCAAGCAGCAATGAAATAAAATATGTAATAAGCCCACATTCAAAAGCACAATTTATATGAAATATGCAGGCAATAAAAATATATCAGCGGCCCCCACTTCTAATTTCCTTCTACCTAAATTTATTAGTTTTACCAATAAAATGTGTGCTTGTGCCCATTTCTGCTACTGTGTCTTTATATTCTGCACAACTTGAAATCTGAGGCTATTTTAATCTAAGACATAAACTTGATGTTGCAACTCTCTTAGCTTCAATTTCTTTCAAGACTTCAAGCTAAATAAGATAAAATCTCTGTAACATGTGCGTAGCCCTCTGGTCTCTGCCAACATAAGCAATCTCATTTTCTCATCCTCCATCACTTATATTCTATTTATACTAAATCATATGTAGTTTCCTTAAATGAATCCCTTAGAAGAAATGGAGTAGCCATCATAGTCAACAAGAGTCCAATATGCAGTACTTGGATGCAATCTCAAAAACAACAGAATGATCTCTGTTAGTTTCCAGGGCAAGCAATTCAATATCACAGTAATCCAAGTCTATGCCCCAATCAGTAATACTGAAGAAGCTGAAGTTGAATGGCTCTATGAAGACCTATATGACCTTGTAGAACTAACACCCCAAAAAGATGTCTTTTTCATTATAGGGGAGTGGAATGCAAAAGTGGGAAGTCAAGAAACACCTGGAGTAACAGGCAAATTTGGCCTTGGAGTACAGAAAGAAGCAGAGCAAATGCTAATAGAGTTTTGCCAAGAGAACACACTGGTCATAGCAAACACCCTCTTCCAACAACATAAGAGAAGAATCTACACAAGGACTGCACCCGATGGTCAATACTGAAATCAGATTGATTAAATTCTTTACAGCCAAAGATGGAGAAGTTCTATACAGTCAGCAAAAGCAAGACCAGGAGCTGACTGCAGATCAGATCAAGAACTCCTTATTGCCAAATTCAGACTTAAATTGAGGAAAGTAGGGAAAACCACTAGACCATATAGATATGACCTAAAACAAATGCCTTAAAATATTACAGTGGAACTGGCAAGTAGATTCAACAGATTAGATCTGATAGACAGAGTGCATGAAGAACTATGGACAGAGATTTGCACATTGTAAAGGAGGCAGTGATCAAGACCATCCCAAAGAAAAACAAATGCAAAAAGGCAAAATGGTTGTCTGAGAAGGCCTTACATATAGCTGTGAAAAGAAGAAAAGTGAAAGGCAATGAGGAAAAAGAAAAATATACCCATTTGAATGTAGAGTTCCAAAGAATAGCAAGGAGAGATAAGAAAGCCCTTCTCAATGATCAGTGCAAAGAAATAGAGGAATACAATAGAATGGGAAAGACTAGAGATCTCTTCAAGAAAATTAGAGATACCAACAGAATATTTCATGCAAAGATGGGCACAATAAAGGACAGAAATGGTATGGGCCTAACAGAAGCAGAAGATATTAAGAAGAGGTGGCAAGAATACACAGAAGAACTGTAAAAAAAAAAAAAAAAAAAAAAAAAAAAAAAAGATCTTCATGACCCAGATAATCACAATGGTATGCTCACTCACCTAGAGCCAGACATCCTGTAAGGCAAAGTCAACTGGGCCTTAGGAAGCATCACTATGAAGAAAGCTAGTGGAGGTGATGGAATTCCAGTTGATCTATTTCAAATCTTAAAAGATGATGCTGCACTCAATATGTCAGCTAATTTGGAAAAATCGGCAGTGGCCACAGACTGGAGAAGGCCAGTTTTCATTCCAACCCCAAAGAAAGGCAATGCCAAAGAATGCTCAAACAATTCAACTCATCTTACACTCCAACAAAGTAATGCTCAAAATTCTCCAAGTCAGGCTTCAACAGTACGTGAACCATGAACTTCCAGAAGCTCAAGCTGGATTTAAAAATTGCAGAGGAACCAGAGGTCAAAGTGCCAACATCCAATGGATCATAGAAAACACAAGAGAGTTCCAGAAAAAAAAAAACAAAACAAACAAACAAACACCTAATTCTCTTTTATTGACTATGTCAAAACCTTTGACTGTGTGGATCACAAAAAACTGTGGAAAATTCTTAAAGAGATGGGAATACCAGACAACCTGATCTGCCTCCTGAAAAATTTGTATGCAGGTCAAGAAGCAACAGCGAGAACTGGACAAGGAAAAACAAACTGGTTCCAAACCAGGAAAAGAGTGTGTCAAGGCTGTAGAGTGAAAAAGTTGGCTTAAAACTCAACATTCAGGAAACTAAGATCATGGTATCTGATTCCATCACTTCATGGCAAATTGATGGGGAAATATTGGAAACAGTGGCAGACTTTTTTGGAGGTGTGCTCCAAGATCACTGCAGATGGTGACTGCAGCCATGAAATTAAAAAATGTTTGCTCCTTGGTAGAAAAGTTCTGACCAACCTAGACAGCATATTAAAAAGCAGAGACATTACTTTGCCAACAAAGGTTCGTATAGTCAAAGCTATTGTTTTTCCAGTAGTCATGTTTGGATGTGAGAGTTGGACTATAAAGCTGAGGGCCGAAGAGTTGATATTTTTAACTGTGGTGTTAGAGAAGACACTTGACAATCCATTGGACAGCAAGGAGATCCAATCAGTCCATCCTAAAAGGAAATCAGTCTTGAATATTCATTGGAAGGTCTGATGCTGAAGCTGAAACTCCAATACTTGGGCCACCTGATGAGAAGAACTGACTCATTTGAAAATACTGTGATGCTGGGAAATATTGAATGTGGGAGGAGAAGGGGACAACAGAGGATGAGATGGTTGGAGGGCATCACCGACTCAATGGATATGGGTTTTAGCAAACTCTGGGATTTGGTAATGGACAGGGAGGCCTTGTGTGCTGCAGTCCATGCGTTTGCAGTGTCAGACACGACTGAGTGACTGAACTGAACTGAACTCCTTAAAGTGAAAGTGAAAATGAAGCCACTCAGTCGTGTCTGACTCTTTGCGATCCCATGGACTGTAGCCTACCAGGCTTCTCCATCCATGGGATTTTCCAGGCAAGAATAAAAGGAAATGCCTACTTGTGACTCCTTGCCACTGTATTATTACTTATTCTGTTTGGAATGCTCTTTCCATGCATATCTGTCTGCAAAACTTAAATTTGTTCTTCAAAACTAAGAACTGTAGTTAAAACCTCAGGTTGTTTTCAAGTGTAGCATCTAAATGCTGTTAAATATTTCTGGGAGACCAAACAAGAAATAATTTCTTATTGCTCTAGAAATAAATGAGATGTGTTGTTCACTTGCTAAGTCATGTCCAGCTCTTTGTGACCCTATATACTGCAGCCTGCCAAGCCTCCCTGTCTTTCACTATCCCCCAGAGTTTGCTCAACTTCATGTCCACTGAGTTGGTGATGCTATCTAACCATCTCATCCTCTGCCACCCTCTTCTCCTTTTGCCTTTAATCATTCCGAACAACAGGGTCTTTTCCAATGAGTCAGCTCTTCACATCAGATGGCCAGATTATTGGAACTCAAACTTCAGCTATAGTCCTTCCAATGAATATTCAAGCTTTATTTCCTTTAGGATTGACTGGTTTGATCTCCTTGCTGTCCAAAGGACTCTCAAGAGTCTTCTCCAGCACTACAATTTGAAAGCATCTATTGTTCGGCAACCAGTCTTCTTTATGGTCCAACTCTTACATCCATACATGACTACTGTAAAAACCATAACTTTGAGTATATGGACCTCTGTCAGCAAAGTGATGTCTTTCTTTTTAATACACTCTCTAGTTCTGTCATACCTTTCCTTCCAAGGAGCAAGCATGTTTTATATGTCATGGCTGTAGTCACTGTCTATAATGATTTTGGAGCCCAAGAAAATAAAATCTGTCAATGCTTTGCTTTTTCCCCATCTATCTGCCATGAAGTGATGACCAGATGCTGTGATCTTAGTTTTTTGAATGTTGAGTTTCAAGACAGCTTTTTCACTCTCTTTCACCCTCATCAAGAGGCTCTTTAGTTTGTTTTCACTTTCTGCCATTAAAGTGGTATCATTTACAAATCATCTGAGGTTGTTGGTATTTCTCCTGGCAATCTTGACTCCAACTTGTGATACATCCAGCCCAACATTTTACTTGGTATACACTGTATAGAAGTTAAATAAGCAGGGTGACAATATACAGCCTTGATGTATTCCTTTCCCAATTTTGAGCCAGTCTGTTCTTCCATATTTGGTTCTAACTGTTACTTCTTGTCCTGCATGTAAGTTTCTCAGAAGACAGGTAAAGTGGTCTGGTATTCTCATTAAGAAATTTCCACAGTTTGTTGTGATCCACACATTTAAAGGTTTTAGCATGGTCAAGGAAGCAGAAGTAGGTGTCTATGATCCTATGAAGTTTGGCAATTTGATCTCTGTTTCCTCTACCTTTTCTAAACCCAGCTTGTACATCTGGAAGTTTTCAGTTTACATACTGCTGAAGCCTGGCTTGAAGTATTTTGAGCATAATCTTATTAACATGCAAAATGAATGCAATTGTCCTGTAGTTTGAACATTTGTTGGCACTGTCATTCTTTGGGATTGGAATGAAAACTGACCCTTTTCAGTCCTGTGGCCATTGTAGAGTTTTCCATATTTGCTGACATGTTGAGTGCAGCACTTCACCAGCATCATCTTTTAAGACTTTAAAAAGATCAGCTGAATTTCCATCATCTCCATTAGCTTTGTTTGTAGTGGTAACTTTCACTTTTCCTAAGCCCCACTTGACTTCACACTCAAGGTCGTCCAGCTCTACTTGAATGACCACATCATCGTGGTTATTTGAATCATTATGTCCTCTTTTGTAGAGTTCTTCTGCAGAGTATTCTTGCCATCTCTTCTTAATATCTTCTGCCTCTGATAGGTCCTTACCATTTCTGTCGTTTATCATGCCCAGGCTTGCATGAAATGTTCCCTTGATACCTCTAATTCTCCAATGTTCATGATGAGATCTCTAGCCTTTCCCATTCTATCGTTTTCGTCTATTTCTTTACATTATTCTTTGAAGAAGATCTTCTTATCTCCCCTTGCCATTGTAACTTTGCATTCAGTTGGGTATGTATTTCCCCTTCTCCTTTGTTTTTCACTTCTCCTCTTTACTCAGCTATTGGTAAAGCCTCCTCTGACAACTGCTTTGCCTTCATACATTTCTTTTTCTTTGGGACGGTTTTGGTCATTGTCTCCTCTATAGTGTTATGAACCTTTGTCCATAGTTCTTCTGGTGCTCTATCAGATCTAATCCCTTGAATCTATTTGTCATCTCCACTGTATAATCATAAGGGGTTTGATATCAGTCATACCTGGTCTCATTTCCCCTACTTTATTCAATTTAAGTCTGAATATTGCAATAAGGAGCTTATGAACTGAGCCACAGTCAGCTCCAGGTTTTGTTTCTGCTGAATTTATAGAGCTTCTCCATACTTGGTTGCAAAGAACATGGTCAATCTGATTTTGGCATTGACCATTTGGTGATGTCCATGTGTAGAGTCATTTCTTTTGTTGTTGGAAAAGTGTGTTTGCTATAACCAGTATGTTCTCTTGACAAAACTCTGTTAGCCTTTTCCCTGCTCCATTGTGTCCCCCAAGGCCATTCTTGCCTCTTATGCCAGGTATCTCTTGATTTACAACATTGCATTCCAATCCCCTATGAGGAAATTGACACTTTTTGTTGTTGCTATTAGTTCTAGAAGCTTTTGAAAGTCTTCATAAAACTAGTTAATTTCAGCTTCTTCAGCATCAGTGGTTGGGGCATAGACTTGGATTACTGTGATGTTGAATGTTTTGCCTTGAAAATGATCTGTGATCATTCTGTCATTTTTGAGATAGCAGTCAAGAACTGCATTTCAAGCTCTTTTTTGACTATGATGGCTACTCCATTTCTTCTAAGGAATTCTTGCCCACAGAAGTAGATATTATGGTCATCTGAATTAAATTCGCCCACTCCTGTCCATTTTAGTTCACTCATTCCTAAGATGTGGATGCTGACTTTTGTCATCTCCTGCTTAACCATATCCTATTTACCTTGATTCATGGACCGAAGTTTCCGGGTTCCTATGCAATATTGTTCTTTAGAGCATTGGGCTTTACTTTCACCAACAGGCATATTCACAGCTGAGCATTGTTTCTGCTTTCATTCTTTCTGGAGCTATTAGTAATTGCCCTCTGCTCTTCCCCAGTAGCATATTGGATACCTTCCAACTTGGGGGACTCATTTTGTGGTTTCATATATTTTTGCATTTTCATACTGTTCATGTTCATAGGGTTCTCATGGCAAGAATACTGGAATGGTTTTCCACTCCCTCCTCCAGTGGACCACATTTTGTCAAAACTCTCCACTCTGAACCATCTGTCCTGGATGGCCCTGCACGGCCATAGCTTCATTGAGTTATGCAAGTCCCTTCAACATGACAAAGTTGTGCTCCATGAAGCAGAGATATTTTAAAATTATCTTTTATCAAATTATTGACAAAAGGTAAATGCTCAAAAATTATAGGTTAACATTTGATTTGGTAAATTTGCATATCAATTCAATATCTAATCTTACCTTTAAAAAGTTAAATTTACATGATGAGTTCCTATTAGAGAAATTCAGTGACAAATGTATAATTAGGAAATTTTTAAACCAGTTTCATTATTTTGTGTTCAATTTGTATACATAACTCTTTCATGTATAATAGAAGTAGCAATTAAACTTTTTTTTTTTCCAAATAAGAAAAGAAAACTTGTTCTTGAGATACCTTAACATAACCAGGTTATATTCGAGGCAACAGATAGAACTTCTGGTTTCAAATTGCCCTCTACTTTGTAGATAATTAATCAGATAATTTCCCAAACCCTCAGCTGATGTAATGTAATGTGAGAAACATATGATGTTGATGCATTTTTATATACAAATAGGAGAATATTCTTACAGAAGAAATACATGTGGTTTGTTCTGAAGGCTGCTGCACAAAATAGTTTTAGTTGGCATCGTCATTGAATTAAATCACCATTATACCTCCTAAGAAGTTGTATTACCATCTCTATAGCAGTATAGTGACAAAGATTATGTCATTGTTCAAATTCTTCTCAGGCTTTCTTAAACTCTTTTATAATGAGGTTTGACTTTTAGCCTTCTTTATTCTTCTCTGCATTGTGCAATTTTATCAAGAATTCTTCCTGTGTGAGTTTAGCCATAATAGCCCATTCTCCTTTTTTACAATGGGTTTGTCCCCAGGACACAGATCTCATGAAAACCACTGCTAAATCTAAGCCAAAATGGGAAAGAAGACCCACATCAATATAATTTTCACTGGACATGTAGATTCGGAGAAGTCTACCAACACTGGCCATTTGATCTACATATATGGTAGGTTCAACAACAGAACCATTGGAAAGTTTGAAAGAGAAGTTACTGAAATGGGAAAGGGCCCCTTCAAGTATGCTTGGGTCTTGGAAAAACTGAAAACTAAATGTGAGTATAGTATCACAATTGATATCTCCCTTTGGAAATTTGAGACCAACAAGTACTTTTTTTTTTTTTTGAAATTAATATAATGATTTATGTCAGTTTTTTTTTATTATTATTTTTTTTCCAGTGGGTTTTGTCATACATTGATATGAATCAGCCATGGATTGACATGTATTCCCAATCCCGATCCCCCCTCCCACCTCCCTCTCCACCCGATTCCTCTGGGTCTTCCCAGTGCACCAGGCCGGAGCACTTGTCTCATGCATCCCACCTGGGCTGGTGATCTGTTTCACCATAGATAGTATACATGCTGTTCTTTTGAAATATCCCACCCTCACATTCTCCCACAAAGTTCAAAAGTCTGTTCTGTATTTCTGTGTCTCTTTTTCTGTTTTGCATATAGGGTTATCGTTACCATCTTTCTAAATTCCATATACATGTATCAGTATGCTGTAAAGTTCTTTATCTTTCTGGCTTACTTCACTCTGTATAAGGGGCTCCAGCTTCATCCATCTCATTAGGACTGGTTCAAATGAATTCTTTTTAATGGCTGAGTAATATTCCATGGTGTATATGTACCACAGCTTCCTTATCCATTCATCTGCTGATGGGCATCTAGGTTGCTTCCATGTCCTGGCTATTATAAACAGTGCTGCGATGAACATTGGGGTGCACGTGTCTCTTTCAGATCTGGTTTCCTCAGTGTGTATGCCCAGAAGTGGGGTTGCTGGGTCATATGGCAGTTCTATTTCCAGTTTTTTAAGAAATCTCTACACTGTTTTCCATAGCGGCTGTACTAGTTTGCATTCCCACCAACAGTGTAAGAGGGTTCCCTTTTCTCCACACCCTCTCCAGCATTTATTGCTTGTAGACTTTTGGATAGCAGCCATCCTGACTGGTGTGTAATGGTACCTCATTGTGGTTTTGATTTGCATTTCTCTAATAATGAGTGATGTTGAGCATCTTTTCATGTGTTTGTTAGCCATGTGTATGTCTTCTTTGGAGAAATGTCTGTTTAGTTCTTTGGCCCATTTTTTGATTGGGTCATTTATTTTTCTGGAATTGAGCTGCAGGAGTTGCTTGTATATTTTTGAGATTAATCCTTTGTCTGTTTCTTCATTTGCTATTATTTTCTCCCAATCTGAGGGCTGTCTTTTCACCTTACTTATAGTTTCCTTTGTAGTGCAAAAGCTTTTAAGTTTCATTAGGTCCCATTTGTTTAGTTTTGCTTTTATTTCCAATATTCTGGGAGGTGGGTCATAGAGGATCTTGCTTTGATTTATGTCGGAGAGTGTTTTGCCTATGTTCTCCTCTAGGAGTTTTATAGTTTCTGGTCTTACATTTAGATCTTTAATCCATTTTGAGTTTATTTTTGTGTATGGTGTTAGAAAGTGTTCTAGTTTCATTCTTTTACAAGTGGTTGACCAGTTTTCCCAGCACCACTTGTTAAAGAGGTTGTCTTTTTTCCATTGTATATCCTTGCCTCCTTTGTCAAAGATAAGGTGTCCATAGGTTCGTGGATTTATCTCTGGGCTTTCTATTCTGTTCCATTGATCTATATTTCTGTCTTTGTGCCAGTACCATACTGTCTTGATGACTGTGGCTTTGTAGTAGAGTCTGAAGTCAGGCAGGTTGATTCCTCCAGCTCCATTCTTCTTTCTCAAGATTACTTTGGCTATTCGAGGTTTTTTGTATTTCCATACAAATTGTGAAATTCTTTGGTCTAGTTCTGTGAAAAATACCGTTGGTAGCTTGATAGGGATTGCATTGAATCTATAGACTGCTTTGGGTAGAATAGCCATTTTGACAATATTAATTCTTCCAATCCATGAACACGGTATGTTTCTCCATCTGTTTGTGTCCTCTTTGATTTCTTTCATCAGTGTTTTATAGTTTTCTATGTATAGGTCCTTTGTTTCTTTAGGTAGATATACTCCTAAGTATTTTATTCTTTTTGTTGCAATGGTGAATGGTATTGTTTCCTTAATTTCTCTGTCTGTATTTTCATTGTTAGTATATAGGAATGCAAGGGATTTCTGTGTGTTAATTTTATATCCTGCAACTTTACTATATTCATTGATTAGCTCTAGTAATTTTCTGGTAGAGTCTTTAGGGTTTTCTATGTAGAGAGCAAACTTCGCAAAACAACTTCTGATCGCTAGCTGAGGTCATCAGGCGCCCAGAAAAGCAGCCCATTGTCTTCGAAAGGAGGTAGGACAAAATATAAAAGATAAAAAGTGAGACAAAAGAGCTAAGGACGGAGATCCGTCCCGGGAGCTCTTAGGCGGCATTGCTTGGGGTAGGGTCCGGGCCTGAGTGCCCTGAGGACAATCGGAGGGAGCTTCTGTGAGTTGCCAACATGAACTGTGGGAGACCAAAAGAGAGAGAGTAAATTAACCGGCCCGAACACACTGCCGGCCGTTCGCAGAACAAAGAGACCGAGAGGGTCCAGAGAGGAGCTCGCAGGCTGCGGACCGGCCCAGCTCCGCCGGAGGCAGGAGGCAGGGAGGAGGGGAAGGTCGCGGCGAGACACAGGGTGCAGGCACCCGACCGGCGCGGGCGGGGACTGGGGCTGGGGACGCGGAGGGCAGAAGGCACGCGCACCTGACTGGCGCCAGCGGAAACTGAGACTGGGTCCGCGGAAGGGAGGGGGCGCGCCACACCTGGGGAGAGTGCGCCCACCAAGCCCCTCGCTGCCTGGACTGCTCTGACGGGGAAGGCACAGAGAGCAGGCGCAGCTTTTCCTTCCGCGCTTTTGTGGAACACCCGAGGGCTGGAACCTCGCGCAGCGCGGGGCGCGCTCCATATAGAACAGCCGGGAGCCTGAGCGGCGCAGACGGAGAGGGCAGGGTCGGCCCCTCCCGGCAGCGCCAGCCCGTCCCGGCAGCACAAGCCCCTCCCCGCGGAGCGACGGAACTAGCTACCTGAATAAGAGACCAACAAGTACTATATGACCATCATTGACACCCCAGGATACAAAGACTTCATCAAAAACATGACTATAGGCACATCACATCTCAGGGTGGCTGTGCTGTCCTGATTGCTGCTCCTGGTGCTGGAGAATTTGAAGCCAGTATCTCCAAGATTGAGCAGACCTGTGAGCATGCCCTTCTAACATGGGTGTAAAACATCATTGCAGTTAACAAATGGATTCCACTGAGCCCCCCCTACAGCCAGAAAAGATATAAGGAAATTGTTAAATAAGGCAGCACCTACATTAAGGAAACTGGCTACCACTCCAACACAGTAGCATTTGTGTCAATCTCTGACTGGAATGGTAACAACATGCTGGAACCGAGTGCTAACATGCTTTGGTTCAAGGGATGCAAAGTCACCCATAAAGAATGCAATGCCATTGGAATCATGCTGTTTGAAACTCTGCGTTGCATCCTACCACCAGCTCATTCAACTGACAAGCTCTTGTATTTGCCCCTCCAGGACATCTACAAAATTGGTGGTATTGATACTGTCCCTGTAGGTTGAGTAGAGATTGATTGGTGTCCTCAAATCTGGCATGATGGTCACTTTTACTCCTGTTAACATAACAACTGAAGTGAAGTCTGTTGAAATGCACAATGAAGCTTTGAGTGAAGCCCTTCCTAGGGACAATGTGGGCTTCAACGTCAAGAACATGTCTGCCAAAGATGTTTTTCATGGCAGTGTGGCTGGTGACAGCACAAAAGGACCCACTGATAGAAGCAGTTGATTTAACAGCTCATGTGATTATCTTGAACCATCCAGGCCAAATCAGTGCTGGATATGCACTTGAGCTGGATTGTCACACAGCTCACATTGTTTGCAAGTGTGATGAACTGAAGGAAAAGATGGATTGTTGTTTTGGGAAAAAGCTGGAATATGTCCCCAAATTCTAGAAATCTGGTGATGCTGCCATCATTGATATGGTTCCTGGCAGGCTGGTGTGTCTGTATTGAGCATTTATTTGATGTCTCTGGGCCATTTTGCTGTTTGTGACATGAGACAGATGATTGTTGTCTGTGTCATCAAAGAAGTGGACAAGAAAACAGCTGGGGATGGCAAGGTCGGAAAGCTAAATTGATATTATCCCCAATACCTGCCACCCAAGTCGTAATCATTGGTGGAAGAACAGCCTCAGAACTGTTTGCCTCAATTGGCCATTTAAGTTTCATAGTAAAAGACTGGTTGATGATAACCTTCAGAAGGAAAGGAGAATGTTTTATGACCATTTGATTTTTGTGTTGCAGTTTTAAGCTACTATTTTTTAATAAGTATTTTAATGGAAATAACTTGACCAAAATCTGTAATATAATTTGAGGCCCATTGAAAAAAAAAATTAATCAGAAACTTGTGGTCAACACTGTAACTTCCTACAGTACTACTTAGGTAAGAGTTACGCAGTACCTATTTCTGGTAAACTGAAAAATTTCATATTTCTGGTTTGGAGCTTCCAGTTTCTTAATCTTGTATAAGGAGGGCTCATCTGTTTAAGTATGTCTTAAAAAACATTGGTGAGACACTTCATAGGTTAAGACAGATGAGCAAAGAGTAACTACATTTTATATGCAACACTAGTTTAAGAAGGTCAAATTCTATATGAAAACTCATATTGCATATAGAATTGTTTATGGTTACATAAATATTGAGTAAATTTGTTATGCCAAATTTTAGTTTCCAAGTTATGAGAATGTGCATTCACATTTACAATATTTAAGTAGTTAATCTAAAATGTGAAGCTTAAATTGTATTGAGTTCTGCCCTGTTAGAGTTAATTGTATCCAGGTTCTAGGAAAATTAAAAGGTGCTGGAAGCTAAAGAAAAAAAAAAATCCAATATAATCACCTTTGATATTTAATTGAGTTCCTCACCCTTCATTATACTCTTAGTGATTGCCTTAGGCCACCTTCAGCAATAATACTTTGTCAGTGTACCCAGATTCCACCTCTCCTTACCCCTGATGTTCTTCTAAGTAATTTTTAATTCACTGACCCCACCCTGCTCTCTGACTATTCACTTACCCATGTTGTACTCAGAGTTGAGCCCAGTCTCTCTCCTCCACTGCAAAATTCCATCACAGTGATCCTTATACCTATTATAACTGTCCTCCCTTCCCTGAACAAAGTCCTCTTTCTACCTTGCTTTAAAAGGTGCCATTTATTTTTTCTTTAACTGTATAAATGTAAACATGTACAACAATCAGTATGAGCATCACTTTTTATGAACCTAAGCAGAAATCCCGCTAAAGAATGAGGCAACAACCAAATTGTATAGCCCGCACCTCAGAGTTTAATGGAATAATCTTGTTACTACTTATAAAAGGATCAGAAAAAAGAAGAAAATATATTTTTAAATAATAAAAGGAAGACACTGACACAGATGAAGAGAAAAACATTTTAAATTAACAAGGTTGATCATTTCAGTTGTAGAAGTTTATCTCATTTGGTTTTATGGGAAGAAGACTCTTGAGAGTTGAGTATGCAGGAATCTCTCTGCAGAGCTGAGGCAACCTCTGACTAGGCTAATAGATGAAAGCTATTCATATATACTGGAATTGAACAATTAAATAAATGAATGACAGATATTAGGATCCAGGTTTCTCACTGTTACAGTGGGAAGTTACATATAAGCAAGGGGCAAAGTATCAGAACTGTTAACGTTCTACATCAACTGTTATCTTTTAGTTGCTAAGTCGTGTCCAGCTCTTTTGTGACCCCATGGACTACAGACTTCCAGGCTCCTCTGTCCATAGGATTTCCCAGGCAAGGGTACTGGAGTGAGTTGCTATTTCCTTCAGCAGGGAATCTTCCCGACCCGGAGATAGAACCTGGTGTCCTGACTGGCAGGCAGATTCTTTACCATCTGAGTCACCTGAGAAGTCATCTGTCTCAATAAAAAGCAATTTTATCAAGTAAATTTCAGTGGTTATGTGCATTTTTATTTTCCTTTTAAACTTAAAGACCCAATTCATTTCTAAAGTTACTTAAGTCAGCATCTATTTTTTTGCCCCAGACTTCAGCGAGGATGTTTCATACATTTATCATTTATAACAGTTAGATTGCTTTGTCATATTCTGCATTCCATTGTAGATTCCCCCAGGAATCCTTGTCAACTCTTAGAATTTTGTTTTTTATTTTATTATAATAGCCATCCTAATGTGCATGAAGTAATAACATTGTGATTTTGATTTGCATTTTCTTGATAGTAAGTGATTTTGAGCATCTTTCTGTGAACTTATTAGTCAAGTTATTTGCTCATTCTTTTTTTTCTTTTTTTGGCAGTTTCCAAGTCATTTTATTCACAATTTTGTGTTTGTTTCCTGAATCAATAAGTACTATACAAAACAATGTAAAAATGGCTACCGTTTTCTCTCCTCTGCTTTTCCCAAATGGATACAATCCCCTGGGCCACCTAAATCAGGGATTCTTCCTCCAGATTTGGTTCAGTAAATGAGGTGGAGTGACATTGTAGCCCCCAGTGAATCATTTTCAGAGGAATTCAGCTGGGGTGAGGAGCCTCTGGGGTTTGGATGTTGACTAGGTTAAGGTAACAGATTAGTGCTTTGGGGAAATTAGACAGTGCCTATCCCCAACGAAAAGGGGGCCATGGTTCTTTCTTTTGCCTCAAAAATTGACATTTATTTAAAGAAAAATTATGACAAGATGCCCATCCTTTGGCTCCCTTTCCTCCCACATCCTGCTGCTCCTCAAACCTCCCTCCAAGAATTGATCCTACCACAACAGCCCTTCTCAGATGAGGTCAGCAACATTGAGGGGCATCTCCTATAAGAGGTGTTATAGAAGGTCTGTATGTCTCAAAGAGTCCCCTTTTCTTCTGTCACCATGTTAAAAGCCACACCCTTATTACCAAAACATCTACCATGACTGACTTTGTGGATATAGCCTTCCCTGGTGGGGTGGAGGTCATAGTTGATGACTAAGGAAACTTGTTGCACATCACTGTCCCTGACCAGTAGGTCAGTGGTAATCAATACTCAGAGCCAGAGCAAAAGTCCCTCATGATAACCTCTAGTTCTTTTTGGTCCATATCTCCATGTGTGGCAGAGATGGTGAGTTCTAGGACATGCATCTTAGTAAGCCAATCCATCTTTCTTCAGGTGTTGATGAAGATGATTGCCTGGGTAATGGTCAGGGTTTCATACAAGTTTCACAGTGTGTCCAGCTTCCACTCCTCTAATTCCATATTTATATAGAATTGGTGAACACCTTCCAACATCAATGCTTCCTTCTTGATAAGAATTCTAACTGGGTCTCTCATGAACTTCTTGATAACTTCAGTTACATCAAAGGGCATTGTAACTGAGAGCAAAACCAACTGGGTGTTGCTGTTGAGATAATGGAATATGTCTTAGATTTGGTCCTTCAACTCATGACTTAATGTTTCATCAGCTTCACCCAGTACAAACATCTTGATGTATTTGAGAGACAAGTATCTCTGGTTAAGCATGTTGAACACATGGCCTGGGGTACCCAAGATGATGTGGGGAGCTTCCATCTGCAGATTCTGAACCTTAGCATAAGTTGGTACCCCAAATGAAGGCATGGCATGAGACAAACATGTAATCTCCTAAAGCCATAACTACCTTCTGTATCTGCTAGGCCAACTCTCTAGTGGGTGCCAGGACCAAGGCCTAGGTGGCCTTTAGATCTAATTCAATCTGTCACATAATTGATGTGTCAAATGTGGCTCTTTTCCCAGTCCCTGACTGAGTGTGAGTGATCACATCATAACCCTTGATACAAGGAAGAATGGCTGGATAGCAGAGGGCTTCTCAAAACCATAGGTATAGATGCCATGGAGAAGTGGCTGAGAGGTTCCTATCATCAAAGCTGTCAACAATCTCATTCCAGTTATTCTTGATGATGACTTCAGGTTCCATCCTATTGCGGCCATTGTCTCTGGAGTAGGAATACTGACTTATAGACATTATCCTTAGAAACTAGCTATTTGCTCATTCTTAATTGGATTGTTTGTTTTTTTGGGGTTGTCATAACTATTATTTATATGTTCTGGATATTAATTCCTTGTCATACACATGACCTGCAAATAATTTTTCCTCTTTCTGTGTTACAATTTCCCTCTTTCAGTAGTTCACATTGGTATGTAAAATGCTTAATTCTAATGAAGTCAAGTGTATCTATATTATATATAATATATAATATATATATATATATATATATATATATAACCAGTGCTTTTATATTTGCCTTGTGCTTTTCATGTCACATCCATGAAATCTTTGCCAAATACAACATCATAGAAGATTTGCTGTACATATTCTTCTAAGAGATTTATAAATTTAGCACTTATGTTTAGATCTTGATACTATTTTTAATTAATTTTGCATATGCTGTAAGGTAAGGGTCCAACCCTTTTCTTTTCATGTTAATACGTTTCCACAGCTTCATTTCCTTCAAAGATTATTCTTACTCCTTTCTCCCTATAATGGTATCCACACCCTTTTCAAAAATCAATTGACCATATATAAGATGGCTTATTTCTGGGCTCTCTATTCTGCTCCATTGGCCTATATGTTTGTCTTCTTTTTCACTGAGGTATAATTTAAATATAATATTATGATAGATTCAAGTGTACAATATACTGATTTAATATTTAAATATATTTTGAAATGATCAACACAATAATTCTGCTTAGCATCCATCACCACATTAGTTCAGTTCAGTTCAGTCGCTCAGTCGTGTCCAACTCTTTGCGACCCCATGACTGCAACATGCCAGGCCTCCCTGCCCATCACCAACTCCCGGAGTCAACCTAAACCCATGTCTATTCAGTTGGTGACGCCATTTAACCATCTCACCTTCTGTCATCCCCTTCTCCTCCTGCCCTCAATCTTTCCCAGCATCAGGGACTTTTCAAATGAGTCAGCTCTTCACATCAGGTGGCCAAAGTATTGGGGTTTCAGCTTAAACATCAGTCCTTCCAATGAGCACCCAGGACTGATCTCTATTAGGATGGACTGGTTGGATCGCCTTGCAGTCCAAGGGACTCTCAAGAGTCTTCTCCAACACCATAGTTCAAAAGCATCAATTCGTCTGTACTCAGCTTTTTTTATAGTCCAACTCTCAAATCCATACATGATCACTGGAAAAACTATAGCCTTGACCAGACGGACCTTTGTTGGCAAAGTAATGTCTCTGCTTTCTAATATGCTGTCTAGGTTGGTCATAACTTTCCTTCCAAGGAGTAAGTGCCTTTTAATTTCATGGCTGTAGTCACCATCTGCAGTGATTTTGGAGCCCAGAAAAATAAAGTCAGCCACTGTTTCCACTGTTTCCCCATCTATTTCCCATGAACTGATGGGACCGGATGCCATGATCTTAGTTTTCTGAATGTTGAGCTTTATGCCAACTTTTTCACTCTCTTCGTTCGCTTTCATCAAAAAGCTCTTTAGTTCTTCACTCTCTGCCATAAGGGTGGTGTCATCTGCACATCTGAGGTTATTGATATTTCTCCCAGCAATCTTGATTCCACCTTGTGCTTCCTCCAGTCCAGCGTTTCTCATGATGTACTCTGCATATGAGTTAAATAAGCAGGGTGACAATATACAGCCTTGACTTACTCCTTTTCCTCTTTGGAACCAGTCTGTTGTTCCATGCCCAACTCCAACTGTTGCTTCCTGACCTGTGTACAGGTTTCTCAAGAGGCAGGTCAGGTGGTCTGGTATTCCCATCTCTTTCAGAATTTTCCACAGTGTATTTGATCCACACCGTCAAAGGCTTTGGCATAGTCAATAAAGCAGAAATAGATGTTTTTCTGGAACTCTCTTGATTTTTCGATGATCCAGCAGATTTTGGCCATTTGATCTCTGGTTCCTCTGCCTTTTTTAAAGCCAGTTTGAACATCTGGAAGTTCACAGTTCAAGTATTGCTGAAGCCTGGCTTGGAGAATTTTGAGCATCACTTAACTAGCGTGTGAGATTAGTGCGTGGTAGTTGAGCATTCTTTGGAATTGCCTTTTTTGGGGGATTGAATTGAAAACTGACCTTTTTCAGGCCTGTGGCCACTGCTGAGTTTTCCAAATTTGTGGGCATATTGAGTGCAGCACTTTCACAGTATCATCTTTTAGGCTTTGAAATAGCTCAACTGGAATTCCATCACCTCCACTAGCTTTGTTTGTAGTGATGCTTTCTAAGGCCCACTTGACTTTACCTTCCAGGGTGTCTCGCTCTAGGTGATTGATCACACCATCGTGAGTATCTGGGTTGTGAATTTCTTTTTTGTATAGTTCTTCTCTGTATTCTTGCCACCTCTTCTTAATATTTTCAGCTTGTTAGCTCCCTACCACTTATGCCCTTTATTGAGCCCATCTTTGCATGAAATATTCTGTTGGTGTCTCTAATTTTCTTGAAGAGAACTCTAGTCTTTCCCATTCTATTGTTTTCCTCTATTTCTTTGCACTGATCACTGAGGAAGGTTTTCTTATCTCTCCTTGCTATTCTTTGGAACTATGCATTCAAATGGGTATATCTTTCCTTTTCTCCTTTGCTTTTCAATTCCTTATTTTCACAGCTATTTGTAAGCCCTCCTCAGACAGCCATTTTCCTTTTTCTCATTTCTTTTCCATGGGGATGATCTTGATTCCTGTCTATTGTACAATGTCAGGAACCTCCATCCATAGTTATCCAGGCACTCTGTTTATCAGATTTAGTCCCTTAAATCTATTTCTCACTTCCACTGTACAGTCATAAGGGATTTGATTTAGGTCATCCCTGAATGGTCTAGTGGTTTTCCCCACTTTCTTCAATTTCAGTCTGAATTTGGCAATAAGGAGTTCATGATCTGAGCCACAGTCAGCTCCCGGTCTTGTGTTTACTGACTGTATAAAGCTTCTCCATCTTTGGCTGCAAAGAATATAATCAATCTGATTTTGGTGTTGACCATTTGGTGATGTCCATGTGTAGAGTCTTCTCTTGTGTTGTTGGAAGAGGGTGTTTGCTATGACCAGTGTGTTCTCTTGGCAGTACTCTATTAGCTTTTGCCCTGCTTCATTCTGTATTCCAAGGCCAAATTTGCCTGTTACTCCAGGTGTTTCTTGACTTCCTACTTTTGCATTATAATGAAAAGGACATCTTTTCTGGTGTGAGTTCTAGGAGATTTTGCAGGTCACTACACATATTTTCAGGTTTTTTTTTTCTTATGATGATAATTTTCAAGGCCTATTGTCTTAACAACTTAAAATATACAATGTAGTATTATTAATTATGATCTCCAAATTGTACAATACACCCCCATAACTTATTTATATTAAAACTGGAAGTTTGTACCTTTTGACTTTTTGAGTGCATAAAAAACTTTATTATGGGCTTCCCTGGTGGCTTTGAGGGTCAAAAATCTGCCTGTAATATGGGAGACCTGCATTCAGTATCTGGGTGGAGAAGATTCCCTGGAGAAGGGAATGGTTAGCCATGCCAGTACTCTTGCCTCAGCAATCCCATGGACAGAGGAACCTGGCGGGCTACCACCCATGTGTTTGCAGAGTCAGACATGATTGAGCGACTAACTCACACATATATCCATTTTGCCCACCAACAACCCCCACCTCTGGCAATCACAAATCAGTTCTATTTCTACAAGCTTCGTTTTTATTGTTGCTGTTAGATTCTACATATAAGTGAGATTTTATGACATTTGCCTTTCATTTTCTAAAATATTTAACTTAGTGTAATGCCCTCAAGGGACTTCCCAGGTGACGCAGTGGTAAAGAATCTGCTTACCAAAGCAGGAGGTGTAAGAGACTTGGGTTACATCCCTGGGTCGGGAAGATCTCCTGGAGAAGAAAATGGCAACCAGCTCCAATATTCTTGTCTGTAAAATTCCATGGGCTACAGTCCATGGGGTTGCAAAGAGTCAGACATGACTGAGCTCACACACACACACACACACACACACACACACACACACACATAATGCCCTCAAAGTTTTTCCATGACAACGTAAATGGCAAAATTGTATTCTTTTTATGGTTGAATATTTCCTTATATCTATCTATCTATCTATCTATCTATCTATCTATCTATCTATCTATCTATATACATATCCTTACATCTGTATAAATAAATATAATATATTGGCTTTATAATCTTCAACTTTACTGAGCTCATTTATATATTCTACCTGTTTTTTTGGTGGTTTATTTAGGGATGTAGAGAAAAAGAGAGAGAGATGATAGGTAGATGGATAGCTACTCAAACTATCGGCGGGTATTTTATTTCTCATGACACAATTTATTTTTTTTTTCTCATGTTTACAGAGTGGATACTGTATTTTAGTCACAAGTATGTGCTTGTGTTCGTATTCAGTCGCTTCAGCCATGTCCGACTCTTTGCAACCCCATGGACTATAAATCTTCAGGCTCTTCTGTCCATGAAATTCTCCAGGCAGGAATACTGGAGTGGATTGCCCTTCCCTTCTCCAGGGGATCTTCCTGACCCAGGATCGAACCCACATCTCTTATGTCTCCTGCATTGGCATGCAGTTTCTTTACCACTGGCACCACCAAGGAAGCCCAGTCAGTAGCATATACGTTTTTATTTTCAAAGTTGCTTTGCTAATGTAAACCCACTTAATAATTAAGTAAAGCATCTTAATTTTCCCAAAGTCACACAGAAAATTGGAATATTATTTTATTTGTTCACTTTATTTGCTAGTTTTTAAAATATTGAAATAGTTGCCCAACATCCTCTAAATTCTGATCTCCAAATACCATTCCCCACTTATAAAAATAGGATTCCTTGGAGAAATTGATAATTTCAGGTCTGGATTATGAAATATACATAATAAACCTGGAATATTCTATCATACAATTTATCTAAATAGCTTATCTTATTTTCTTTCTGCTTGTACTGAGGCAGAGTTGGTACTGAGAATGCCTAAAATGTGAAAGCAGCTTTGGAATTGGGTAGAAGCTGTAAGAGTTTTAAAGTGTGTGCTATCTGTTTATAATAGCCAGGACATGGAAGCAACCTAGATGTCCATCACCAGACAAATGGATAAGAAAGCTATGGTACATATACACAATGGAATATTGCTCAGACATTAAAAGGAATACATTTGAATCAGTTCTAATGTGATGGATAAAACTGGGGCCCATTATACAGAGTAAAGTAAGCCAGAAAGCTAAAGACCAATACAGTATACTAACGCATATATATGGAATTTAGAAAAAATGGTAACAATAACCCTATATGCAAGACAGAAAAAGAGACACAGATGTATAGAACAGACTTTTGGACTCTATGGGAGAAGGCGAGGGTGGGATGATCTGAGAGAATAGCATCAAAACATGTATATTATCAAGTGTGAAACAGATCGCCAGTCCAGGTTGGGTGCATGAGACAAGTGCTCGGGGCTGGTGCACTGGGAAGACCCAGAGGGATGGGATGGGGAGGGAGGTGGGAAGGGGGTTCAGGATGGGGAACACATGTAAATCCATGGCTGATTCATGCCAATATGTGGCAAAAAACACTACAATATTGTAAAGTAATTAGCCTCCAACTAATAAAAATAAATGAAAATAAATAAATAAATAAATAAAGTGTGTGCTAGAAAAGCCTACTTTTCCGTGAATAGATTACTAAAGGTGATTCTGGTGAAAGCTCAGAAAGAAAAGAGGAGAGCTGTAGAGAAAGTCCCAAACTTCTTATAAGTAGTTTAGTAATCTCAAACAGAACATTTGTAGAAATATGGATGGTATAGTTTATCCTGATGAGGTCTCAGATGGAAATGAGAAATGTTACTGGAGAATGCAGGAAAAGTGATATCGTCTATAAAGTAGCAAAAAAAAAAATTAGCTGAATTGTGTTAGTGTTCTAGGGTTTCTCAAAATATAGTACTTGTGAGTGATAAAATAGAATATTCAACAGAAGCTATTTTTAAGCAAAGTAATGAAGGTGTGGTTTGGCTCTTTTCGACTGCTTGTAGTAAAATGTGAAAAGAGAAAAATGACATAAAGATGGAACTGTTAAGCAAAACTTGATTTGCAAAATGTTCAGCCTATCCATATTGCAAAATATAAGTAAGATGTGGTCAATCAAACATAAAGGGGATGAGTATGAGTCATCTCAGTAGAAGCCAGGAGCTATTTTTTAAGACCATGGAAGAATGATGCTGAAGGCAATTCAGAGATCATCAGGGTTGCCAATCACATGACAGGCCAGAGTGCCAAGACTAGGAGACAGAGATTTTGTAGGATGGCCTATCTGTGCCTGGGACCTTTGACTGCACTGCTTAGTGTCACAACACATTGAAAGCTCCACTCCCCAACACTCTGGTACCATGCTCCTTAGCTGCCCCAGGTGCAACTTCAGTGGGTCCCAGTGCGGTGTAAGCCATGGTGGCCAACCTTCCAGAGAGTGCAGGCAGCTATGTTTGATATTATCTACGGGGTGCCATCTCTGCTGGTGTGTGGAATGCACAGGCCTGGGAGTTATGGCTGACTCCAACTAGATTTCAAAGGATAGGGCTTCCTGGTAAAATTGTGGGTCCATGCCTCTGGCTTGGAAGAGATGCTGCAGGTGGATTCATTAAAGCCAAGAGGGTGATGTTTCTACCCCAGTGAACCTGCCAGGCAGAACATCAAGCCCAAAAGGGTTATTTTATCCTTTAAGAGTTAATTGTGTTTGCCCTGTTAGGACTTACATAGGACCTATCTTTCTTTTTTATCCTTTATTTTTCCCATTTTGAAATGTAACATCGAACCTATGACTGTTCCATAATTGTACTTGGAAACACATAACTCTTATGCTTTCCCAGTGGCAAGGAAATATGCCTCAGAATAAATCACACATTGAGTCTCACCCATATCAGATTTAGATGATATTTAGAGGCTTTGAATTTAGATTTTTGAGGCCTTGTTGAAAGAAATTGAGACTTTCAGGAGTATTGAAATGAAATGAATGCATTTTGCACGTGAGAGAACACAGATATAAGGGAACCAGGGAGAGGAAGTTATACACTATTTCACTACCCCAAAATTCATTTATTGAAATCTAATCCCCAATGTGATGGCATTGTGTGAAGGTAGGGCCTTTAGGAGGTCATGATTGCAGAGTACACTTCAATTAGATTAATACTCTCATAAAAGAGACTCCAGAGAGCTCCCTTACCACCTTAAATAATGTGATAACACAGCGAGAAGATAGCTGTCTATTAAACAGAAATTGAAACTTCACCACACACTGAATCTGCCAATGACTTGATCCTGGGCTTCTCAGCCTCTGGAGATGTGAAAATAAATTTCTATTGTTTCCAAGCTACCTAATTTATGGCATTTTGTTATAGAAACTGGAACAGACTAAGACATGGTATTATTAGTATCTCATATCAATATGAAAGTGTGAAAGTGTTAGTTGCTCAGTGGTGTCCGACTCTTTGTGACCCCACAGGCTGTAGCTAACCAGTCTCCTCTGTCCGTGGGATTGCCCAGGCAAAAATACTGGAGTGGGTTGCCATTTCCTTCTCCAGGGGATCTTCCCAACCCAGGTCTCCTGCACTGCAGGCAGATTCTTTACCATCTGAGCCTCCAGGTAAGTCATATCAATTTGGTCCAGTCAAAACTAAGAAATCAATATGGGTACATTAGTACTAACTAAACTTCAAGTTTTATTTGGATTTCACCAGTTTTTCCACTAATGTCCCTTTTTAGGTCCAAGAACAAATTAAGGAAAAAAAAAACAAAAACACTGTGCTAAATTTCCATAACTCCTAAATGCTGATCAATTTTAGTATTACAAACCACATAATTCAGATATCTAAAGGACACAAATTTGTACTATGATGGAAGAAAAGCAAAAGTAAATGAACACAATCAGTATACTTTCACCATATCTACTCCACTTGATACAAATCCATCACAGAGCATTCTAAATTTCCAAAGCCTTGGGCTATTTACTACAGAAGTTATTAGGAAAGTTTGTACAAAGTATAAATATTTTGAGTTTTGGTTGTATTTAAACGTAATACCTCTCACCAAGATCAGAGTATGCTCCTTAGCTAAAAAATAGGAAATGATTTTCTGAATTGCGTTTTTTTCCTATTAAGATTCAAGCTTGCAGATCCTCTTGCTTTATTTCACATTATTCTTGTTCTGTGATGGCTATCATTTGGATAGTTACAAGATATAGCTACAATTTGAAGAAAATCTTTGAACTCTATGCCCATAATATCTTAAAGCTTATATTTTATTTTAAATGCAGCATCTAGTTATGGAAGGTGAAGAGATAAAGTAGATGTTTCCTCCAATATGTTTCTTTCATACATGTGTATGGGATCTTCAAAATGTTGCCTAAAATTGGAACTTCACTGTTGTATACTAATATTTCAGAGTAATCACATAGTCTGTTATTACTTACTAGTCTAAATTACCAAGTTGAAAAAACTCTGCTGCCCTAAATTATTATTTGTTTTTATTTATTTAGAATAAAAGAGTTCACTATTTTTATATTTTTCCATAATAATAGTCTAAACCATTTCATGAATTAACAAATTTACTTCAAGTAAATGAAGTAATTCTCAGTTTATGAAACAGTCAATGGATTTAGGAATTATTTATTCAGTTTGTTATAAAAGTGATTAAACCAATGATATTACATTTAAAAGAAATCTTAGAAGATTTGGATACATGTATATATATACATGGTTGGGTCCCTTCGCCATTCACCTGAAACTGTCACAACATTGTTAACCGACTTTATCCCAATAAAAAATAAACAGTTAGAAAAATAAATAAATTACATTGAAATTCTCAAAAAAGATACCATGCAACTTATATGCACAAGTATTTTATTTCTTTTTTCCATTTATTTTTATTAGTTGGAGGCTAATTAGTTTACAATATTGTAGTGGTTTTTGCCATACATTGACATGAATCAGCCATGGATTTACATGTATTCCCCATCCCGATCCCCCCTCCCACCTCCTCTCCACCCGATCCCTCTGGGTCTTCCCAGTGCACCAGCCCTGAGCACTTGTCTCATGCATCCAACCTGGGATAGTGATCTGTTTCACCCTTGATACTATACATGTTTCGATGCTGTTCTCTCTAAACATCCCACCCTTGCCTTCTCTCACAGAGTCCAAAAGTCTGTTCTGTACATCTGTGTCTCTTTTTCTGTTTTGCATATAGGGTTATCATTGCCATCTTTCTAAATTCCATATATATGTGTTAGTATACTGTATTGGTCTTTATCTTTCTGGCTTACTTCACTCTGTATAATGGGCTCCAGTTTCATCCACCTCATTAGAGCTGATTCAAATGAATTCTTTTTAATGGCTGAGTAATATTCCATGGTGTATATGTACCACAGTTTCCTTATCCATTCGTCTGCTGATGGACATCTAGGTTGCTTCCATGTCCTGGCTATTATAAACAGTATATGCACAAGTATTTTAAAAGCATATAAGTTTCTTCTTTATAATGAAGAAAAAAATAAATAAAACATACTTCTTGGTGTCTTTCAAAGTGAATTAAAATCAAAGAAAATAATAAACTACTGAATTTTAAATGCATACATTTTCGTTCCCTGCATCACAAAACAAATTGTTACCTTAAAGAACGAAGGGTAAAAACTAAAGTTTAAACTTTAAATTGAAACTAAATATACATATAAGGTGTAAAGAATTAATATGCACAAACTTGAAACCTTGTCATCTGAATCATCAGGAATGCAAGAAATGGATTGACATCAAAATCTGAAATTCAAGTTATAAAATAAGCTAAAGGGTAAAAACCTCAGGTCTTTTGAAGGCTGAAACACTGACAGTGTAAATGATTATCCTCTCCCAAATTATGACAATAAAAACATAAAACGGAAAACATTGAGTGATAAGGAAATGTTTTGAACTTGTAGGCAACTTGAGTCCTTTTGAAAAATTGGTGTTTGATAAACAGTAACTTTAGAGCTCCAGTGTTTAGATATGAACATACTAAAACTAAGAAACAGTTTCCAGTTTCTACTAAAGTTACACATACACACATTTTCTTTTGACCAATACCAATGTCAAATTTTACTTCATTTGCGAAAGAACTAACCATTTAACATGTTCATGGAAATGTACTTCGTAAGTAGTAACTATAACCAAATTTAGTTAAGACTGGAATAATCAAATTGCTGTGGGAATGGAAAGTCAATTTGATAACCATGAAGCCTCATGGCAAGATAAGAATTTTTTAATCATACATTATAAACACTTCTTTATTCTAAAATTTAATGCTTCTATTTAAAGAATATAAAAAATGAAACTGGAAAGAGAAAATACTAAGCAGATAGAATATTTTAATAATTACTTAATGAAATATAATCTACAGATAACTGGACAATCTCCTGTAAAGTGAAGGTATAATAGATAAATTACAAATAGAAAATCTCTAAGTCTAGTAAATAGTTATAATTGATTTAAGTCACATGTCTTTCATACAATTTTGCCTTTTGACTCTATTGATCTAGATCAAAACAACACAAGCAAAACAAAACAAAATATAACAACAAAAACAAAAAACAAACACGGCAAAACTAAAACAACTCTCACAAATTACTAACACTACTTCTGCTTAAATCTAGTTTCTATCTGATTTGCCAACTGGCACCGTGGTATCCTTGTTGATTTAAATTTAAATTCAATATGTCATTATTTCAAAAAGTTTGCTTTTCTTTGATGTTCTTTGCCCATTGCACAAAACGTACAGCCTGATATTGCCAATTTAGACCTGAAAATTTAACAGTGAGATTTACTCAGAATATACAGGGAGTTATTCATAACAAATACATTTCTCCTGGTAGAACTTACTGTGCATCAACTGTTTTTCTTCATGACATGTGACATGCTGAACAATATACCTTTTATTCAGGTGACAGAAATAATTATAGGGAAGCCATCTTCCAGAATTCACACTCATTTTAAAGGAAACTAGTTAATGATTTTGGTTATCTGAAAATGTAAAGTCAAGCTATAATGGGGAGAAACATCAAAAATAATTAAGATAAATGAGTTTTTGGATCATAGAAAGAACATAATTTATTTCATGAAGATTTTTTCATCTTATTTTAAAACTCTATACATTCAGTCTAGAGTTGAAGTGCTAACCTGGTAAAAATTAGTGCAATAAATTTCCTGTTCTTGTAAAAAGTGAAACAAAATTGTTATTAGAAACAGAGGAGTAATAAATATAAACATATGTCAAAATCCTGGTACCCAAATTAAGAAAAAGTAAACAATAACCTCTTAAATAATAGAGGCACAAGACAATAGAAAAATAGAAAGCAGAGTATAGGCTGAGGGATTTGTTTGGCAGTGTCTATAACTCAAAATCACGCTTTATCTCAGGTTATCCATGATCTATATAGTTATGTACTTCTATCATTTAAAAAAAAAAATGCCGGTTACCAGATTACTAATATTAAGTTCATTTTAGTAGTAAAATATAGATGAAAAGATAGCTTTAAAATATAGTTTGAAAAAGGAAAGGTCAAAAATGTTTTTGACTTTTCAGTTCAGGTCAATCACTCAGTCGTGTCTGAATCTTTGTGACCCCATGAACTGCAGCATGCCAGGCCTCCCTGGCCATCACCAACTCCCGGAGTCCACCCAAACCCATGTCCATCAAGTCGATGATGCCATCCAACCATCTCACCCTCTGTCGTTCCCTTCTCTGCCTGTCCTAAATCTTTCCCAGGATCAGGGACTTGTCGCATCAGGTGACCAAAGTACTGGAGTTTCAGCTTCAACATCAGTAGTTCCAATGAACACCCAAGGCTGATCTTCTTTAGGATGGACTGGTTGGATCTCCTTGCAGTCCAAGGGACTCTCAAGAGTCTTCCCCAACACCACAGTTCAAAAGCATCAATTCTTCAGTGCTCAGGTTTCTTCACAGTCCAACTTTCACATCAATACATGACCACTGGAAAAACCATAGCCTTGACTAGACAGACCTTTATTGGCAAAGTAATGTCTCTGTTTTTTAACATGCTGTCTAGGTTGGTCATAACTCTCCTTCCAAGCAGTAAGCATCTTTTAATTTCATGGCTGCAATCACCACCTGCAGTGATTTTGGAGCCCAGAAAAATAAAGTCAGCCACTGTTGCCACTCTTTCCCCATCTATCTGCCATGAAGTGATGGGACCGGATGCCATGATCCTAGTTTTCTGAATGTTGAGTTTTAAGCCAACTTTTTCACTCTCCTCTTTCACTTTCATCAAGAGGCTCTATGGTTCTTCTTCGCTTTCTGCCATAAGGGTGATGTCATCTGCATATCTGAGGTTATTGATATTTCTCCCAGCAATCTTGATTCCATCTTGTGCTTTTCCCGCCCAGCATTTCTCATGATGAACTCTGCATGTAAGTCAAATAAGTAGGGTGACAATATACAGCATTGAAGTACTCCTTTTCCTATTTGGAACCAGTCTGTTGTTCCATGTCCAGTTCTAACTGTTGCTTCCTGACCTTCATATAGGTTTCTCGAGAGGTAGGTCAGGTGGTCTGGTATGCCCATCTCTTTCAGAATTTTCCCCAGTTTATTGTGACATAAACCATTGAAGACTTTGGCATAGTCAATAAAGCAGAAATGGATGTTTGTCTGGAACTCTCTTGCTTTTTCGATGATCCAGCGGATGTTGGCAATTTGATCTCTGGTTCCTCTGCTTTTTCTAAAAGCAGCTTGAACATCTGAAAGTTCACAGTTCAATTATTATTGAAGCCTGGCTTGGAGAATTTTGAGCATTACTCTACTAGCGTGTGAGATGAGTGTAATTATGCGGAGTTTGAGCATTCTTTTGCATTGCCTTCCTTTGGGATTGAGTGAAAACTGACATTTTCCAGCCCCTTGGTCACTGCTGAGTTTTCCAAATGTGCTGGCATATTGAGTGCAGCACTTTCACAGCATCATCTTTTAGGATTTGAAATATCTCAACTGGAATTCCATCACCTCCACTAGCTTTCTTCATAGTGATGCTTCCCAAGACCCACTTGACTTCACATTCCTGGATATCTAGCTCTAGGTGAGTGATCACTGCATCGTGATTATCTGGGTGGTGAAAATCTTCTTTGTACAGTTCTGTGTATTCTTGCCACCTCTTCTTAATATCTTCTGCTTCTGTTAGGTCCACACCATTTCTGTCCTTTATTGAGCCCATGTTTGCATGAAATGTTTCCTTGGTATCTCTAATTTTCTTGTAGAGATCTCTAGTCTTTCCCATTCTGTTATTTTGCTCTATTTCTTTGCACTGATCACTGAAGAAGGCTTTCTTATCTCTCCTTGCTATTCTTTGGAACTCTGCATTCAAATGGGTATATCTTTACTTTTCTTGTTTGCTTTTTGCTTCTCTTCTTTTCACAGCTATTTGTAAGGCCTCCTCAGACAGCCATTTTGCTCTTTTGCATTTTTTTTTTTTTTTGTCTTGGGGATGTTCTTACTCCCTGTCTCCTGTACAGTATCACAAACCTCCATCCATAGTTTGTCAGGCACTTTGTCTATTATATCTAGTCCCTTAAATCTGTTTCTCACTTCTACTGTATAATCATAAGGGATGGGATTCAATTTAGATCATACCTGAATGGTCTAGTGGTTTTCCCTACTTTCTTCAATTTAATCTGAATTTGGCAATTTGGAGTTCATGATCTGAGCCACAGTCAGCTTGTGGTCTTGTTTCTGCTAACTGTATAGAGCTTCTCCTTCTTTGGTTGCAAAGAATATAATCAATCTGATTTTGGTGTTGATCATCTGGTGCAGTCCTTGTGTAGAGTGTTCTCTTGTGTTCTTGGAAGAGTGTGTTTGCCATGACCATTGTGTTCTCTTGGCAGAACTCTATTAGCCTTTGCCCTGCTTCATTGTGTACTCCAAGGCCAAAAATGCTTGTTACTCCAGGTGTTTCTTGACTTCCAACTTTTGCATTCCAGTCCCCTATAATGAAAAGGACATCTTTTTTGGTGTTAGTTCTAGAAGGTCTTATAGGTCTTCATAGCACCATACAGCTTCAGCTTCAGTGTTACTGGTTGGGGCACAGACTTGGATTACCATGATATTGAATGGTTTGCCTTGGAAATGAACAGAGACCACTCTGTCATTTTTGAGATTGCATCCAAGTACTGCATTTTGGACTCTTTTGTTGACTATGATGGTTACTCCATTTCTTCTAAGGGAATCCTGTCCACAGTGGTAGATATAACGGTCATCTGATTTAAATTCACCCATTCAAGTCCGTTTTAGTTTGCTGATTCCTAAAATGTCAATGTTCACTCTTGCCATCTCCTGTTTGACCACTTCCAATTTGCCTTGATTCATGGACCTAACATTCCAGGTTCCTATGCAATATTGCTCTTTACAGCATCAGACCTTGCATCTATCACCAGTCACATGCACAACTGGGTGTTGTTTTTGCCTGGCTCCATCCCTTCATTCTTCCTGAATTGCTTCTCCTGTAATCTCGAGTAGCATATTGGGCACCTATCGACCTGGGGAGTTCATCTTTCAGTGTCTTATCATTTTGCCTTTTCATACTGTAACTTTCAGTGGCCTCCCAAAATTTCCTAGGTTTCCTTCTCTATCTATACTCCCATACTGGGACTTCTACAACTACCTGTATAACTATCTTTGTCTATCCCTATCAGTTTGACAACAGTTATACCTGTATTTTAATATAAATAGATATAAGAACTAGCACATTGGTGAGTTTATCCATAGTCTAATGATTGTTTCCCTACAAGATACCTATTCTCTAATAAATTTTGTCCATATATTAATTAGTTGAGAGATCAATGGTGATGTAGCCAGCTTCCTAGACCTGGTAATAAAATATTAATTAATTAATTAATTCATCTATTGGACCAGAGATATATTTTGAAAGACATTAAGGTTTCAAAACAAAGAACTAGAAGTTCTGAATACAAAAGTATAAAAGAGTATTGTAAATGCTAGAGAGAATAAAATTTTATTCCACAATAACTAATAATAGTAATTCTTGAGCCATCTAGCAAACTTAGTAATCTATCTGGCTTCCCTGAAATACAGCATCTACAATCACAATTTTTCACTTTTAATTTCCATGTACTGCAGGTTTCCTCTGAAGTCCTATAAAAAGGAATATGAAAATAGTATGATAAACAGATCTATCATGCCTACTCAATCTCTTCACAAGAATTTCTTCAAAAATTTTTATTCTGATATGTTGTTCCAGTACTGTATATCTATCGATCTATTTCAATGTAACTGATAATTTCAACATATAAAATGAGTGATTTATTTTTATTATTAGTTTTCATTTGAGTATAACTTCGAGCAGTTTCTTTTTATTTAAAATGAGAAATGCAAAAGATAGAAATATTTTACCATGCGAAATGGCACTAATATAAAAATAAAGTAAGCATGTTTTATATTTTCACCTAATACCTAAAGATATGTTGCTTAATTTGGATTGCATTTTACTATATCATAATGTGGAGTGAAAAGTGAAGTTCAAATGGTGTCTGACAGTTTTAGGTCATCCACATTTTTAGCACAAATTCTCCCTCAATAGAACAATTTATGATTGAATAATGTCATCATCTGTAGACTGGAGACTTGGGAAGACTATTAAATAGCTAACAATAAGTAAGCTAAAGAACCTTAATTTAAAATAATAAAATTAAACAGTATTACCATAGAAGAGTAAAAATGAGGAGGTGGGTACTTTTAAGAATATTTATATAAAACAGCAATTGTAATTTTATCATCTAACCAATGATAACCCCAGAGGGTAAAAATTGCAAAATTTGCTTATAGGCATAGAAACTGGGCTTTATTGTAAGTTATTTATTAAATGATTATATAATACCTGCTGATAAGTGAGTGTAAAAGTGGAGAATAAAAAAAGTTCTCTAAAGAGATATATATGCATATATATTATGTATTTTTTATTATGTATATTTAAATGAGATTACTTTTGTAGATCAGGCAAAAATAGATGAACAAAGATTCAGAACAAGGTAAAATATCTCACTATTAAAAAAAAAAGTTCTTTCATTTCAAGATTTCTTCATTTTTTAACGCAAGTTCATCTATTGTAATACAAAATCTCACCACAAAAATAAGATTGTATAGTGGGTAACATTCACAAGACTTATAGTCTAATTATTGAATGCACAAAGTAGAATTTAATCATATTAGCATTATGAAATATATTAATTTATTAACTTAAATATATATTATAAAAGGAAAGTAGTAATTAGCTTAAGACTTGACTATGAAATGTGAAATAACAACCAAAATAATCTATTTATATTACCTATGCATTGTTATTTATTGATAATTTGATAATAATTTATATTATCAACTATTGATAATGTTTATTGATAGTAAATTGATTATTTATTGATGGATTTGAATTACTTGGATATAGGCAAAATACATGCTAAATTTGATAATTACAGGTATATTTCTAAACCAAAGATCTATAAACTCATGGGAACATAAATGCAAAATTAATATGAAAAGGTAAAAATAAAACTTCCGTATTGATAATTTTACCAGACACTGTGCTAAGCACTTTTATATATTTAATACTCCAAGCAAACCCAGTTGGGAGTTGATTAATTCTCATTTTCTAGTTAAGTAAAATGAAGCTCAGAGACTTTAAATATTGTGTATAATTTATGCTAGTAAGTAGTAGAAGTGAAACTCAAACCCACCCATATCTGTTAGATACAAAATCTTATATTTCTTTTGCTTAAACATGATGGATCCTGAAACTCAGTGCCATACACAGGTTATTGTTTAGTCTCTAAGTCATGTCTGACTCTTTTGTGACTCCATGGACTGTAGCCCACCAGGTTCCTCTGTCCATGGAATTCCCCAGGCAAGAACACTGGAATTGGTTTTCATTTCCTTCTCCAGGGGAACTTCCTGACCCAGGGATTGAACCCAAAATCTCCTGCATTGCAGGCGGATTCTTTACTGCTGAGCCACCACATAGACCCTTATGTCTTGGTTGGCGAAAGCATTAGAAGCCAAGATTAACTCATTTAAATTAATTATATTCATATGCAGCTTATTGTGTTAACTAGAGAACTAAAATGATATTACTTAAGAATGAAATATTAATCCATTGATGGGTAAAGTAATCAAGTTACATTTCTGGGAACCAGATTACATGTATCCTAGTTTTACCTTTGAAATTAACTAGTTGAGTGACCTTATTAAAATTATTTTGCCTCACAAAGAATCTATTTCCTTACAATTAAAATGAAAGGAATTAAGATATATCAGCATTAAAAAAAAAAAAAAAAAAAAACTATACCACTAGAATGTTTCTTTACTAAACTTAAAAGCATGTGGAACTCCAACATACAAAATATATTAGAGCTATTGGTTTCCCAGGGCTGGAGTTCCAAAGCTTCAATTTATCAAAATTTTCCTCACAATGCCTTCAAGTAGTCCCTGGGGTAAGTCCATAAAGTTTAAACTGCTGTGCCAGATTGATTCCAAAGTTACTTCCAGCTTGAATATTTTATGATTTCAGGATATTTGACTTAAGGATTAAAAAAAAATAACTCAACCTGAAAATGGCGGAATTGCCATCCCTTATAGTTGTAATTTCTATGAAATATAAATTCAGAAAGATGTACTTTTCAAAAATGAGGTTATTTAGCTATATGTATATTTAGGGCTTCCCAGGTGGCACTAATGGTAAAGTACCTGCCTGTAAATGCAGGAGGCATAAGAGATAAGAGTTCGATCCCTGGATAGAGAAGATCCCCTGGAGGAGGAAATGGCAACCCACATCAGTTCTTGCCTGGAGAATCCCATGGACAGAGGAGGATGGAGGGCTATAATTCATGGGGTTGCAAAGAATTAGACGCAATGAAATGACTTAGCACACACACATGTATATTTATTTAAAAAAAACTTATTGGGTTGCTAACACAAAAAATGTTTTACAGTGTATGCCTAAGTTACAATGCTAAATAAAAGCAATTGTGTTTCCTATCATAGATTTTTATGATATAGTGATAAACTGAGATATCATGGAAATGATTGAAATATCCAGTAAAATGATAAACAGCAAATTTTAAATTGGAGGGATTTGTTTAACCTCAGGTTTATTGAGATATAATTAATATAGTAATGTATAAGTTTAGGATGACAGTGGAATGGCTTGACATATTTACTGTGAAATAATTGCCACAATAAGTTTGCTTGGCATCTCATACACTGGCAGATACAAAACAAACAAACAAACAAAAAAAGGTGTTTTCCCTGTGATGAAAACTTTTATGATTTACTCTCTTAGCAGCTTTCAAATATACCAAATAGCAATGTCAACTATAGTTTTCAAGTTGTATATTACATCACCAGTACGTTTTTATCTTATAACTAGAAGTTTGTACCTTTTGACTAAATTTTATTAGATTGGTGCAAAAGTAAAGAGCAAGAGAGTTCCAGAAGAACATCTACTTTTGGTTTATTGACTATGCCAAAGCCTTTGACTGTGTAGACCACAATAAACTGTGGAAAATTCTTAAAGACATGGGACTATCAGACCACCTGACCTGCTTGCTGAGAAATCTGTATGCAGGTCAGAAAACAGCAGTTAGAACTGGACATGAAATAACAGACTGGTTCCACATAGGAAAAGGAGTATGTCAAGGCTGTATATTGTCAGCCTGCTTATTTAACTTATATGCAGAGTAAATCATGAGAAACACTGGGCTCGAGGAAGCACAAGCTGGAATCAATATTGCCGGGAGAAATATCAATAACCTCAGATATGCAGATGACACCACCCTTATGGCAGAAAGTAAAGAAGAACTAAAGAGCCTCTAGGTGAAAGTGAAAGAGGAGAGTGAAAAAGTTGGCTTAAAGCTCAACATTTAGAAAACTAAGATTATGGCATCTGGTTCCATCAGTTCATGGGAAATAGATGGGGAAACAGTGAAAACAGTGACACACTTTGTTTTGGGGGGCTCCAAAATCACTGCAGATGGTGACTGCAGCCACGAAAGGAAAAGATGCTTGCTCCTTGGAAGAAAAGTTATAACCAACCTAGACAGCACATTAAAAAGCAGAGATATTACTTTGCCAACAAAGGTCCATCTAGTCAAAGCTATGGTTTTTCCAGTAGTCATGTATGGATGTGAGAGTTGGACTATAAAGAAAGCTGAGCTCCGAATAATTGATGCTTTTGAACTGTGGTGTTGGAGAAGACTCTTGAGAGTCCCTTGGACTGCAAGGCGATCCAACCAGTTCATCCTAAAAGAAATCAGTCCTGAATCTTCATTGGAAAGACTGGTGCTGAAGCTGAAACTCCAACACTTTGGCCACCTGATGCAAAGAACTGACTCACTGGAAAAGACCATGATGCTGGGAAATATTGAAGGTGGGAGGAGAAGGGGACGACAGAGGATGAGATGGTTGGATGGCATCAATGACTCAATGGACGTGAGTTTGAGTAAACCCTGGGAGTTGGTGATGGACAAGGAGGCCTGACGTGCTACAGTCCATGGGGCCGCAAAAAGTCGGACATGACTGAGTGACTGAACTGAACTGACTGAATTACGGTGTTTCATTTTTGAACTTTGTCACTTGATATTGGGATACATTCTTAAATGTGGTTATGTTATACATCGTTTTAATGTGCATTTCAATGTTTTTGCTTGTGAATTATTGCTTGTTTATAAGTATTTTTGACTATGGAAATGATGTTAGACAAATAGCTAATTCAAGTGATTTTCTTATTTGAGTTCAAAATGGGTCATCAAGCATTGGAGACAACTTGCAACATCAACAAAGCATTTGGCCCAGGACTGCTAGCAAATATACAATGCAGTCACGGTTCAAGAAGTTTTGCAAAGGGATGAGAGCTTTAAAGGTGGGGAGCATAGTGGCCAGCCATCATACGTTGACAATGACCAACTGAGAGATTATCAAATCTGATGCTCTTACAACTACATGAGAAGTTGCCCAAGAACTCAGTGTTGAACATTCTATGGTTGTTTGGCATTTGAAGCAAATTGGAAAGGTGGAAAAGCTTGATAAACGGGTGCCTCATGAGTTGACCATAAACCAAAATGACCACCATTTTGAAGTGTTGTCTTCTCTTATTCTATTCAACAACTAATGAACTATTTCTCGATTGGGTTGTGGCATGCGACAAAAAGTGGATTTTATGCAACAATGAGTGAAGGACAGTGGTTGGACATAAAAGAAACTCCACTGCAGCTTTCTGAATCCCAGCAAAGCTGTGACATCTGAAAAGTATGCTCAACAAATCGGTGGGATGCACTGAAAACTGCAGGACCTGCACTGATCAACAGAAAAGGCCCAATTTTTATCCACGATAATGCCCAACCAATGCTTCAAAAGTTGAAAGAATTGGACTTTGAAGTTTTGCTTCATCTGCCATGTTCACCTGACCTCTCGCCAACTGACTACTACTTCTTCAAGGATCTCAACAACGTTTTGCTGGAAAATGCTTCCACAACCAGAAGGACACAGAAAATGCTTTCTAAGAGTTTGTTGAATTCCAAACCTACCACAAAATTTTATGCTACATGAATACACAAATTTATTTATTGTTGGCAAAAATGTGTTGACTGTAATGCTTTCTATTTTGATTAATAAGATGTGTTTGAGCCCAGTTATAATGATTTAAAATTCAGGGTACAAAAAACACAATTACTTTTGATTCATCCTAATAACAGATGTTACATAAAGTAAAGGTATATGGAACCAAAAGATCAAATAAGGGGATGAAATCGACCTCATTACAAAGATATGGACATATTTTCTTAAGAAAATGACACCTGAATTGAAAGGTATAGTATAAACAGCAGATGAAGAATGAAGGAAAACAGAGAGGTCCTGCATGGAAGGGAGGAAAGTGAGTACAAGAGACTGAAAGGAGGCCAGAGAGATTGGGGTGCAGAAAATGAACAAGAATGTGAGATAAGATGCAAGGGAAGAGGTATGGAAAGAACAAGCTATTTAGAATAGTGTGGGCCATTATAAGAAATTTTACATTTATTCAATGAGAAGTGGAATCTGGTGAAGGAGTTTATAATGAAATGACTAGAGAAAAATCAACATCTTATAAAATAAATTAAAAAATAAAATACCTCAAATATTAAACTCGTATGCCTTACAGTAATCAAAATTAAATTTTGAGGGCTTCCCAGAAATGAGTGGGAGCTGAATGAAGTCCAGGGAAAATACATACAAAGAGTTTTTCAGTGTAGTATACTTGATCTTTCACTACTATCAGAATACCATGAGGAAGAAGTCCCAAGGGTTTGATCTGGAAGTCAGGCTCAAATAATTAAGTCATCATCAGCTGAAACCAAGTATGTCAGATACACTGAATACCATTACACCTTCATCTTAGGGATGTGCCGGATTCCAATCTTCGAGTCAGAATTCTCCTCCAGCTCCTCTTATAACTCTTGACAGTCCTCATGGGCTTCTATTGTCTTTGTAACTGAATCTGCTTTTCTGTAGTCTCAACATCACTGTATGGTTACTGCATTTGAAGTCACTCATGAACAGACTATTTTGAAACTGTGTATCCTATAAGGCACATAGTTTTAACCTGATGCCAAATATAGTGTATTAATTTGTCAAGGCTGATATAACAAAGTACAACAAACTGAGTGGCTTAAATAATAGAAATTTATTGTCTCATAGTTCTGAGGCCAGAAGTCTAAAACCAAGGTGTCTGACAGTTTGGTTCCTATTCAGGGCTATAAAGACAGATCAGATCTAGGCTCCTTTCCTCGACTTATAGATGGCCTCCTTCTCCCTGTGTCTCTTTATATTATCTTTGCTCCTTAAGTATCTATGTCTGTGACCAAGTTTCTCCTTTCTGGATTCCAATTACCTCATTAGTTTCATCTTCACTAATTATATGCACAAAGACTCTATTTCCAAATAAGGTTTCCTTCTGGGGTATTGAGGGTCAGGAGTTCAACATATAAATAGGGGAGCATAGTTCAATTGACAACATATAGGAAGCAACTTTATGTACATTTTGTTATGCCAATGTATATTTATAGGAAATATTTTATGCTTCAAAATCAGTTAAAATTTCTAGTATTTTGAATCATCATGTTCTCTGATTTATTATAACTATCATTATGTAAAAGGATACTTTGACTTGAGGACCCTAATAAGAAATTCAAGATGGATGAAATACAGAACACTGTAGGCACTCTTGCACATTATAACTTTTCAGGTAACGTGTGTGTCTGTAGTAAAGACAGAAGACCTGCGTTCACATAACAGATGATTATAGTTGAAAACAAAGACACAACCGAATTCCAAATTAGTTTATTTATTAATTGTTGACATTTGCAAAATTTCATTATTTTATTAAAAGTAGAAAGTTTTATAGTCCATAAAATTATTTACATGTAAATATGCAACCATTTTCTTTTATTTTATTTCATTAATTTCTACATATTTCCTTTTAAAAATGTCTTAGGTACTTAGTATTTTTTGTTTATGTTGTAAATATGATTTTTCTATTTTATTTTATATTTATTATTGCTGGTTTGAGAAAAATTACTGATGTTTGTACATTAATATTTTATCTGATCAATTTGCTAAAGTCCTTTATATTCACTTTTTTATAGTTATTAATGTTAGGTTTTCTAAGCACAATCTCTGTATATTCTGCATTCAAATCTTTTGTCAGAATATGTGTCTTGCTTTTCAAAAAGGAAAGAAAAGTGGATATCTAAGAGTTATACTTTTTTCCTCTGTTTTCTACTTATTGTATATTGACTAATGTACAAAAGAATGATAAATAGTTGGTTATTATGAACATTCTTGTGCTTTTAATTTTAATACTAAGAAATACCTTATAATATGATTAGTACTTTTCACTATTTACTGTTTTTCATTTAGAGAGATCCTAACTTATGTGTTCCTAGCAAGTCAAGTTAATGTATATTGATACTTTCATTGTTTTTTAATAGCTTTCAATTATTTGACTCACCAGTCCTCATATAGGGACTGAATCAAGGTGATTCAGTACAGGGGCAAGAACACACAAGGTCATGCGGATATAATAGCAGAGATACTTGCATATTTACAGTCAACAAAGGTGCCAAAAGTATTTGAATTTATTGACAATTGGGGAAAGGCCAGCCTTTCCAAAAATCATGATGGAATCAACTAATAATCATCTGTGAAAAAATAAACCTAGTGCTTCCTCCACATCATATAAAAAAAAAAATTGATAGGATCGTATTGCTAAACCTTTAAGTTAGAACTGCCATATGACCCAGCAACCCCACTTCTGGGCATACACACTGAGGAAACCAGATCTGAAAGAGACACGTGCACCCCAATGTTCATCACAGCACTGTTTATAATAGCCAAGACATGGAAGCAACCTAGATGCCCATCAGCAGGCGAATGGATAAGGAAGCTGTGGTACATATACACAATGGAATATTACTCAGACATTAAAAAGAATTCATTTGAATCAGTTCTAATGAGATGGATGAAACTGGAGCCCCTTATACAGAGTGAAGTAAGCCAGAAAGATAAAGACCAATACAGTATACTAACGCATATATATGGAATTTAGAAAGATGGTAACAATAACCCTATATGCAAAACAGAAAAAGAGACACAGATGTACAGAACAGACTTTTGGACTCTGTGGGAGAAGGCGAGGGTGGGATGTTTAGAGAGAACAGCATCAAAACATGTATATTATCTAGGGTGAAACAGATCACCAGCCCAGGTGGGATGCATGAGACAAGTGCTCGGGCCTGGTGCACTGGGAAGACCCAGAGGGATCGGGTAGAGACGGAGGTGGGAAGGGGATCGGGATGGGGAATACATGTAAATCCATGGCTGATTCATGTCAATGTATGGCAAAAACCACTACAATATTGTAAAGTAATTACCCTCCAACTAATAAAAATAAATGAAAAAAAAAAAAACTATTACTCTTCTAAAGGAATCATAGGTGCATATTTTTGCCACATTGGAGTAGCCTAAACTTTACGACACACAAAAGCCGAAGTGCCAGACTGGGGCATGAGGATAACTGTTGGCTTGCTGAAAGTAGTAAATTCCATATCACTGGCGTCCCACTGAACAGCACCAAATCTGCTGCAGGACACAAGAACAGAGCAATGGTGTCCCTCCCAGCAGCACTGCCACCAGGGCAGAATGGGGTCAGGGGTTACAGGTGGTGCTGCCCTGACCTCGGACTCAAGAGCAGCTCATTGACAGAGAGAGAAGAGACGCTAAGCTGGTTCTTCCAGGTTCCCAGAGCAGTTGTCTAAATATTGGAGGCAGGGTGTTGGCTCTTCCGGATTTCCCAAGGCTTTGGCTTCCGGACAAACCTAGTGAAGTCCACACAAGATCCTGAGGTCGGTCTTCTCAGGATATACTGGCGCTTTTGAAAAATTTTGGTCCTCGTCCATGGAGACAGGAGCTCAGTGTCTTCAGGACCCGTCTTGGAGAGGTGAAGAAAAAGTGGAGACATATGTCCTGTATATGAGTGACTACTGAGGGTGGGGGGGGGGAGCATATTTTCAGAGGAGCCACCAGAGGAAGGTCTTGATATGGAAACAATATTTTCAGGTAGTTTTGTGTATAGTGTAGACAGTTTTCAGTGTCTTTTTTTTTTTGGTGTGTGATATCTAATTTTCTTGGCATAATTTATCCAGAGAACTTTCTTGGCAGCATTTATCCAATGTATGCCCTTGGGAGCTTTGTCATAAATTAACTGACCATATACACATGGGTTTATCTCTAAGTTCTTTGTTCTGTTCTTCTGGCGCATAAGCCTTTCTTGTGTGGGTTCCACACTATTTTGGTTCCTGTGGCTTCCTAGTGTAGATTGAAGTCAGGGAGCGAGTTGACTCCAGCTGTTCTCTCCTCTCTTAGGATCATTTTGCCTATTTGGCAATTTACCTATTTGTCCTTTTTGGCTCCACACACATGATAGGGTTGTTTGTTTTGTTTCTGTGAAAAATGCTATATTAATTGTTCAGTTCAGTTCAGTTCAGTCGCACAGTCGTGTCCGACTCTTTGCGACACCATGAATCGCAGCATGCCAGGCCTCCCTGTCCATCACCAACACCTGGAGTTGAACTAAACCCATGGTCATCTAGTCAGTGATGCCATCCAGCCATCTCATCCCCTGTCATCCCCTTATCCTCCTGCCCCCAATCCCCCCCAGCATCAGGGTCTTTTCCAATGAGTCAACTCTTCGCATGAGGTGGCCAAAGTACTGGAGTTTCAGCTTCAGCATCAGTCCTTCCAATGAACACCCAGGACTGATCTCCTTTAAGATGAAACTGTTGGATCTCCTTGCAACCCAAGGGACTCTCAAGAGTCTTCTCCAACACCACAGTTCAAAAGCATCAATTTTTTGTCTCTCAGCTTTCTTTATAGTCCAGCTCTTACATCCATACATGACCACTGGAAAAACCATAGCCTTGACCAGACAGACCTTTGTTGACAAAGTCATGTCTCTGCTTTTTAACATGCTATCTAGGTTGGTCATAACTTTCCTTCCAAGGAGTAAGCATCTTTTAATTTCATGGCTGCAATCACCATCTGCAGTGATTTTGAAGCCCAAAAAATAATGTCTGACAATGTTTCCACTATCTCCCCATCTACTACCCATGAGGTGATGGGACCAGATGCCATGATTTTAGTATTCTGAATGTTAAGCTTTAAGCCAACTTTTTCACTCTCATCTTTTACTTTCATCAAAAGGCTTTTTAGTTCCTCCTCACTTTCTTCCATAAGGGTGGTGTCATCAGCATATCTGAGGTTATTGATATTTCTCCCAGAAATCTTGATTCCAGCTTGTGCTTCATCCATCCCAGCATTTCTCGTGATGTACACTGCATATAAGTTAAATAAGTAGGGTGATAATATACAGCATTTAAGTACTCCTTTTCCTATTTGGAACCAGTCTGTTGTTCCCTGCCCAGTTCTAACTGTTGCTTTCTGACCTGAATACAGGTTTCTCAAGAGGCAGGTCAGGTGGTCTGCTATTCCCATCTCTTCCAGAATTTTCCACAGTTTATTGTGATCCACACAAAGGCTTTGCATTGTCAATAAAGCAGAAATAGATATTTTTCTGGAACACTCTTGCTTTTTTAATGATCCAGTGGATGACGGCCATTTGATCTCTGGTTCCTCTGCCTTTTCTAAAACCAGCCTGAACATCTGAAAGTTCACGGTTCACGTATTGCTGAAGCCTGCCTTGGAGAATTTTGAGCATTACTTTAGTAGCATGTGAGATGAGTGCAATTGTGGGGTAGTTTGAGCATTCTTTTGGATTGCCTTTCTTAGGGATTGGAATGAAAACTGACCTTTTCCAGTCCTGTGGCCACTACTGAGTTTTCCAAATTTGCTGGTATAGTGTGTGCAGCACTTTCACAACATCATGTTTCAGGATTTGAAATAGCTCAACTGGAATTCCATCACCTCCACTAGCTTCATTCATAGTGATGCTTTCTAAGGCCCACTTGACTTCACATTCCAGGATGTCTGGCTCTAGGTGAGTGATCACACCATTGTGATTATCTGGGTCATGAAGATCTTTTTTTGTACAGTTCTTCTGTGTATTCTTGCCACCTATTCTTAATATCTTCTGCTTCTGTTAGGTCCATACCATTTCTGTCCTTTATCTAACCCATCTCTGCGTGAAATGTTCCCTTGGTATCTCCAATTTTCTTGAAGGGATCTCTAGTGTTTCCCAGTCTGTTGTTTTCCTCTATTTCTTTGCATTGATCGCTGAGGAAGGCTTTCTTATCTCTCCTGGCTATTCTTTGGAACTCTGAATTCAAATGGGAATATATTTCCCTTTCTCCTTTGTTCCGCTTCTCTTCTTTTCACAGCTATTTGTAAGGCCTCCTCAGACAGCCATTTTGCCTTTTTGCATTTCTTTTCCATGGGGATGGCCTTGATCCCTGTCTCTTATACAATGTCACGAACTTCCGTCCATAGTTCATCAGGAACTCTATCAGGTCTAGTCCCTTAAATCTATTTCTCACTTCCACTGTATAGACATAAGGGATTTGATTTAGGTCATACCTGAATGGTCTAATGGTTTTCCCCACTTTCTTCAATTTCAGTCTGAATTTGGCAATAAGGAGTTCATGATCTGAGCCACAGTCAGCTCCTGGTCTTGTTTTTGCTGACTGTATAGAACTTCTCCATCTTTGGCTGCAAAGTATATAATCAGTGTGATTTCAGTGTTGACCATCTGGTAATGTCCATGTGTAGAGTCTTCTCTTGTGTTGTTGGAAGAGGGTGTTTGCTATGACCAGTGTGTTCTCTTGGCAGAACTCTAGTAGCCTTTGCCCTGCTTCCTTCCATACTCCAAACACAAATGTGCCTGTTACTCCAGGTGTTTCTTGACTTCCTACTATTTCATTCCAGTCCCCAATAATGAAAAGGACATATTTTTTTGGGTGTTAGTTCTAAAAGGTCTTGTAGGTCTTCATAGAACCGTTCAACTTCAGCTTCTTCAGCATTACTGGTTGGGGCATAGGCTTGGATTACCATAACATTGAATGGTTTGCCTTGGAAATGAACAGAGATCATTCTGTCGTTTTTGAAATTGCATCCAAGTATGGCATTTCAGACTCTTTTGTGGACTATGATGGCTACTCCGTTTCTTCTAAGGGATTCCTGCCCAAAGTAGTAGATATAATGGTCATCTGAGTTAAGTTCACCCATTCCAGTCCGCTTTAGTTCGCTGATTCCTAGAATGTCGACATTAACTCTTGCCGTCTCCTGTTTGACTACTTCCAGTTTGCCTTGGTTCATGGACCTAACATTCCAGGTTCCTATGCAATATCGCTCTCACAGCATCAGACCTTGCTTCTGTCACCAGTCACATCCAAACTGGGTATTGTTTTTGCTTTGGCTCCATCCCTTCATTCTTTCTGGAGTTATTTCTCCACTGGTTTCCAGTAGCATATTGGGCACCTACCGACCTGAGGAGTTCCTCTTACAGTATCCTATCATTTTGCCTTCTCATACTGTTCATGGGGTTCTCAAGGCAAGAATACTGAAGTGGTTTTGCATTCCCTTCTCCAGTGGACCACATTCTGTCAGACCTCTCCACCATGAACCGACCATCTTAGGTGGCCCCACACGGCATGGCTTAGTTTCACTGAGTTAGATAAGACTGTGGTCCTGTGATCAGATTGACTAGTTTTCTATGATTATGGTTTTAGTGTGTCTGCCTTCTGATGCCCTCTAGCAACAGAATTAAATTGAATGTGTACACTGCTTTGGCTGGATGAACATTTTAACAATATTTTTCCAGTGCCTGATCACAGAATATTTTTCTAGAATATTTATTTCTTCTTCTGTTTCTTTATTAGTGTCTTACAGCTTTCATTGTGCAGGTGTTTCACATCATTGGTTAAATATATACCTAGATATTTTATTCTTTTTGATGCAACTGTAAGTGGGCTTTCTTTTTACTGATACTTGCTAGTGTATAGAAACTCAGCTGATTTTTGTGTATTGCTTTTGTATTATGCAACTTTACTAAATTAATGTATTACTTGTACCATTTGGTAGTCTATGTCAAAAATTGTAACTCAAAACTCCTATTGTTTCTATCATATCTCAGATTATTCACCACACCAACGACATATTGACTACTAATATAACCTCCCCACAGTACCTCTTAATGTGTGGTTTCCTACAAGAGCAATTAGATTAATCATTTTGAGTGAACTGAATCTGGGTAGGACTTGACTCCTATGATAAAGTTTGATATCTTATTTACTTTTCTGGCCAGTATTGACATGTTGTTTGGGAAAGTTACTTACTTTCTAATAATTTCAAACAGAAAATTTGCAGTAGCAGTACAATGTACTCCTATCTGCAATTTCAGACTTCCCAGTCATCATTGATTTACCACATATGTCAGTTTAAATGACAACTTTCACGATGTTTTACTCTTATAAGGGACAGTCTCCCAGGAAGCACTTGCATAACCCCCAAATGAGAAATCATTATGGTTTTCACCTTAGAATCCAATTCATAGGCCCACTTCCACTTTCATTATCTGCCCCACAGTATGAAAATGTCTTTTTCCATTCTGAACCAGTTTTCTTTCCTGGAAGTGTTCTTGAGACTTTTCCTCATTTTCACAACCTTGATGAATATAAAGCTCACAAGATGAGTGTGACCTAGGTAGCCTTTTCTGTATAGCTTATTTCTCTTAGGATGTTTTCAATGTTCATGCATATAGTAACACATACCAGTACTTCAGTCATATTTTGCATTATGATTAAATCTATTGAACATAACATTTACCATTTAAACCATTTAAAGTAGATGGTTCTATGACATTCACTACATTTACATTGTTGTACAAATATTCTCACCATCCAATTCTTGTAATTTTTTTATTTTTTCCAAGTGAAACGGCATCCATTAAACAATAACTCACTTCAGCCCTCGTCAACTGCCTTCTACTTTCTGTTGCTGAACTTCACCTTTCTTGATACCTCATAGAGTTGTGCTGTGGTGCTTAGTGTATGTATGTGCTTAGTTTCTCAGTTGTGTCCAACTCTTTGTGACCCCATGGACTGTAGCACTGCTGCCTGCCAGTGTTGTCCATGGAATTCTCCAGGCAAAAATACTGGAGTGGGTAGCCATTTCTTTCTGCAGGGGATCTTCCTGACCCAGGGATCGAACTCAGGTCTCCTGCATTACAGGTTGATTCTTTACCTCAATTGAGCCACCAGGGAAGCTGTCAATCATGTAATTATATAATGTTCATTCTTCTTGTGACTGAGTTATTTCACTTAGCATAATGGCCTTCAGGCTCATACATATAGCATGTGTCTGAATTTCCTTATTTTTTTAAGGCTGAATAATACACCTTTTGGAGAAGGAAATGGCAACCCACTCCAGTATTCTTGCCTGGAGAATCCCATGGACAGAGGAGCCTGGTGGGCTACAGTCCATGGAGTCACAAAGAGTTGGACATGACTGAGCGAACACTCATAGTACACCTGTATGTATATATCACATTTTGTTTATCAATTCATATATATACAGACACAGGCTGCTTCTAACTTTTGGCCCGGGTGAATAATACTGCTATGAATATAGGTATAAAAATATGTTTCACACCCTGTTTTCAAACCTTTTTTGTGTCTACCCTGAAGTGCAATTGACAGATCATATGTTAATTTTTATTTTGTTTAAGATTTTGGTGAACTACCACACTGTGTTCCACAGCAAATGCATAATTTTACTCTTTCTATATATAGCAAAGTAATATAGAATGTTATAAATCTACCCCTTTTTGCTTATCATTCATCCAGTATACAATATGATGAATATTCAAATTGTTTTTACCATTGGATCAATGTCAACAATGCTCTGAACATTCGTATACAAGTTTTATTTAAACACCTATTTTCAGTTCTTTGTGGCATATATGTAGAAGTAGAGTTCCTGAACCAAACTCTATAATTGTATTTTACCTTTTTGAGGAAATTTCAAACTATTATACATAGTATCTGTACTTTTTTATGTTTCCACAAATTGTAATGTTTTCAGTTTCTAAAAAAAAATAGAAAAGAAATAAAGCAGGATGTCAACTCTGTCATTCTTTTAATATGAAGTTCATTAAATCACACAACAACACTTAAAAATAGAGGCATATTTTGGATGTTTTTTTTTTTTCATTTCATTTTTAGATTCAATTCACTGTCAGGCTCTAAAAATAAAATTATTAAGTTATTTTTGACTATATTCCTTTGCTGAATTCTGACTTTCAAAGATTCTGATTTTCAAATATGCTAAAAATTAATTTCATTTATAATATGACAATCGCCTTATGTATAGCAAGTACAAATTAGATCTTGATATTTGAAA